>NC_071265.1:12792500-12972500 GCF_023375685.1 Ictalurus furcatus | reverse complement strand
AAGCTGGTAGTGTACTTCAAACAATGGAAAGAACAAAATGGAAAGCTTCTCCTCTGAAAAAGCAGTTGTTTATGTACTCCAAAGAGAGCGTGAGATTGACAAAAAATGATCTGGTCAGTAATGGCAGTGTTACAGTCACTATACCAATCTGTGGTGGTGAACCAGGAGCTCAATTTGCTCTCTCTTTTTTATTATTATTTTTTAAATTTATTTATTTATTTTACTGTGTGTATGTGCACGCACACACTAGGGCTGCAACAATTAATTGATAAGAATCAATTATTAAAATAATCAACAACGAATTTCATTATCAATTAGTTCAGTCTGTGACGTCACTGTGGATAACCCTAGTCAGTGATGTCACTTCACAATGGTGAAAAAATATTCTATGAATACAACACATCTGAAAAATGTGTTCACAAAGTGAACTGCTGCAGGAAAAGTGCACGATCCAGGTTGTTTAAGACATGAGTGTTTGTTTTATCTTAAGCACTTCAAACAAACTCGTAAGTGTATTAATGTGGCTTGTCATGTCAGATGCTGCGACAGATGCATGTGCTGTTTAATGTCTTCCAGATATATTTTCTTCAGCACAGAAATAAAAAAATTTACATTTATATCCTTATCTGTAAGTGTTAGAAATTCATGCCAGTATTTCCATTTTTTATAAAGGGTCATCCTGACAGCAAGTGAGTCTACATTAAACTTCACTGAATGAGCGCGAATCCACGCATGCACGTCAATCAAACAACACGCAATAGAAAGGCTAATATTGTGTACGTCCCCTTGTGCCACCAAAACAGCTCTGACCCATCAAGTCCACAAAACCTCTGAAGGTGTGCTGCAGCATCTGGCACCAAGACATTAGCTGCAGATCCCTTAAGTCCTGTACGTTGTGAGTTGGGGCCTCCGTCAATCGGATTTGTTTCTCCAGCACATCCTATGGGGATGGGGAATTTGAAGGCCAAGTCAACACCTTGAACTCTGTCATGTTCCTCAAAACATTCCTGAACAGTTTTTATGGAGTGGCCGAGACCCAAGGTTTCCCAGCAGAACATCAGCCCAGAACATTACACTTCCTCAGCAAGACATTCCAAATTGTTGTATTGGCTAGGCCCAGTGTTTGTGCAATGCCTCTGATTGATTTTCCCTCTTTTCTCGGCTTCAAAATGGCTTGCTTTTCTCCCAAAGAAAGCTTATAGAACCCTGGCATGTGAGGGTGTGGAAAAAGACTTGGGAGACAGGCGGAATTTTAGCTGAGCTCCGGGCTCGCGTTTATTCAGTCTACACTTTTCAGTGCACTTTAAAAATAAATAAATAAATAAATCAGCAAAGCTAAACAACTCGGAAGCAGGTCGGTCCTGGACTCACCGCTTTCGCTCGGTCCAATTCATGCTCCACGGTGTGTGTGTGTTTGTGTATGCATGTCTTGCATGCTTTGCCAGCACTCTCGCTCTCTCTCTCTCTCTCTCTCTCTCTCTCTCTCTCTCTCTCTCTCTCTCTCTCTCTCTCTCTCTCTCTCACACACTCATTCTTGATACGGGATTCACTGAAATCACAGATAGAAACAAAAATAAATTGACGGTAATAAGACAGGTGAGAATCATTATGCGTTACCTGCCGGTTCGACCAGCCTCCTCTCCATCCACAGCTGAAGCTCGACCATGCCCCCCGCTGCTACACAGCTCTTTGGTCTTCATGGTCTTGTTTATCCTTTTAAACAACAAATGCAGTCTTCACAGGCAAAACCCATTTATTTACTTTAGCCTTCTAGACGCTGCCAACAGCATTAAACTGGCAGCATGTTAACACAATTTTCCACTTCAGTCTTATGTCACTTTATGTTAAGAATTAGCTTAAAGGGGTTAGCCAAGTTTAAAACTAAGGTAATGTTAACTGCTTATATACATGCTTATAAACTGCTGCACCTTCTGCTCAGAACTGAAGAATCTTCATTTATATATATATATATATATATATATATATATATATATATATATATATATATATATATATATGTGTGTGTGTATGTGTGTGTGTGTGTGTGTGTGTGTGTGTGTGTGTTATTTATTTATTTAACCAGTCAGAGGAAAAAGTCCTGTAAAAGCAGTATGAGTAATCACATGTCTGACAGGTTAGCTCAGTGTGAGCAGGGCAGTGTTACAGAATGTGTCTCAACCAAACCCTCATCACCGTTGGGTTACTCATGCTAATTGTGTCGAGGGAAGGAAAACACTTGTCATTTGTGCTATATGCCCACCAGCCCTTGTTGAATTTCCATTCAGTCCAACACTTGCGTGCGTGCTCACACACACCGAGACCAGCATCTGGCTGGTGTTTCCACACCATTTTCATGGTGTATATTTTTCTAAAGCAGTAGTACGCATTTACAGGCAGGACTGCGCATAAGCAGCACTTTCTTGACTTCCAGGCTTAGTTTTTGGGGCAGTACAGGATCGGTTGGTGACCCTTAGTGAATTCAGCATTCAATCTGTTTGAGTAAGAGTCAATTAGTTTGGCACATCTTGACTTAGCAATATTTTGCCATTGTTCCTTGCAAAAGCATTCTAACGCCGTCAGATTGTTTGGGCATCTCCTGTGTACAGCCCTCTTCAGGTCACCCCACAGATTTTTTATTGGATTTAGATCTGGACTGGAATCTGGACTATTGCAAGACCTTGATCTTGTTTGTTTTGAAGCCATTCCTTTGTTGATATGGAGGTTTGTTTTGAGTCATTGTCGTGATGAAAGGTGAAATTCCTCTTCATCTTAAGTGTTTTAGCAGAAGACTTAAGGTCTTAGGAGCTATTCTTTACAGCTCCTTAAGGTACTTAAGGTATTTGGAGCTATTCATTATTCCATCCACCCTGATTAAAGCCCCAGTTCCAGCTCAAGAAAAGCAGCTGCAAAGTATGATGCTTCCGCCTCCATTCTTCCCCGTGGGGATGGTGTTATTTTGGTGATGTGCAGTTTTTTTTGTTTTTGTTTTTTTTTTGTGTCAAACATATCTTTTGGTATTAAGGCCAAAAAGTTCAACTTTGGTCTCATCAGACCATAACACATTATATCCACCTATTTTTGGGAGATTGGATGTATTATTTATTTACTTATTTATTTTTTGGTTTAAAAAAAAAAAAGTCTTCCGTCTTACCATATTACCCCATAGCCCAGAGATATGAAGAATTCAGGATATTGTTGTCACATGTAGCGAGCACCCAGTACTTCCCAGAAATTACTGCAGTTTTTTTATTTAATGTTGCTATAGGCCTCTTGGAAGCCTCCCTGACCAGTTTTCTTCTGGTCTTCTCATCAATTTTTGAGGGAAGTTTTGTTCTTAGTAATGTCACTGTCATGCCATATTTTGTCCACTTGTTGATTTATTATCTTTACAGTGATCCCTGGTATATCCAATGCCTTGGAAAAAAATTTGTAACCCGCTCCTGATTTATATTTTCAACAATGAGATCCTGTACCTGCTCTGTAAGCTCTTTGTGGCCCATGCTTTTTCTAGTTGGATGTGTTGGTTTAATTTTTTTTTTACATCACAAAAAACCTGCCATTTTAACAGGGGTGTGTAGACTTCTTATATCCACTGTAGTGTGGTGCAAGAGGAGAACATAAGATAAATAGAGACTAGAAAAGAAAGAGTAGTGTAAAAGTGTGTGAAGAAGGTAAACCATCCAGATGAGAGTAATTATTGGAAGGTCTCTAATCATGTACAGGTGCTTTGCTTTATGTGCCCTTTTGAGTACACACACATATACGTGCACAGACTGAGGTTTGCACAAATATTTGTGTTCGTGTTATATAATAACTATACATTCAGAGCAAAAATTGTATTTAAAATTTTTAAAAAGGAATTTCTCCTATATAAAATGTATTTTGTAGATTTGAGAAAAGCGCTGGGCTGAATAAAATCACACCACAAACAAAGAAAATGTGATGCAAGTTTAATAGTAGCAGTTAGAAATAGCTTGTACTAAAGGGAAGACTGTCACTAGGAATGTTTTTATAACAGCAGGTTTTTTTCTAGGTGTTTTGCACCGCCATGTGGTTGCAAAAAGAACCACACAAAATTGAAAAGTAAACAGAAAACAATTGCAACAGTACGATGCAACTGGATTAGACTTGTATCATAAACAAAACAGTGCTCGATTGAATCAAACAGTTCTTGTGAGCACAGTCCTGTTTTTAATCGTCTGGTATACATCAGTCTCATCCAACCACTCCCTCTCTGTCTCTCTCTCTCTCTCTCTCTCTCTCTCTCTTTCTCTCTCTCTCTTTTTTTTTTTTCTTTTTTTTTTTCTTAAGATTGATGCTATTCAGAGGAAGGAGAGTTTGAGGGTTATGACCGAAACATTTTATGCTGCTATTTTTGGATATGATGAGGTAAGTTACTTGTACACCATTGAACACAAACATAGCTATTGGACTACATTGGGAGCCTTTGTCTTTATACAAGACTTGTTTCATCATTCAGTAGATTAACAGAAGATTGCTTCTTTTTTTTTTTTTATAGGAGTTGACTACAGTTATGAAACTAGAGCACTGCTGGAATGTAATTATTTGAGAGTATTGAAAAATGTCTAGTAGTAATACATCAAAACAGCTGGATTTAAAGTACAAAAGTTTGCTGTGTTAACTTTTTAGCTTTTAACTTTTATCGCTTTTTTCTCTATTGGCGTGCTTGTTCACATACAATCTTTTCTATAGTATTAACACAAAGGTATTAATATTAAGTATAACCCAAAGATCTCAGAGGTGGTCCCTTGCATAATTTAAGTATGACAAACCAATTTGTTAGTGGGTTTTTTTTGTTTTGTTTTGTTTTAAACAAATAATTATTACTGTGATGAAACTTTCAATATGGAGAACATTTATTTAACCTTTATGGAAGGTGCCTCTACTTCAGCGCTTTGAGGTAAAGTTGTTTTCTGGCACAGGGAAAGCCATTTAGGACATGTATGCAGTTTATTGATTGTGACCAGCTGCATTTTTGGTCTTTTTATCTTGGGGAAAAATTACATGATAATTTGTGTGTAAAACACGTATTATAAGGCCATTTGATAAGTGATTCCAATATGTAAAAATGTGATCTTATTTTTTCTAGGGAATCCTGTCAGATGACTGTGTTCTTGCAGCAGCGCTTTGGAGGAATCTTTTGAACAGGCAATGTGAGGACCCGAGACAGCTCGAGCTCATGGTCGAATATGTACGCAAGCAGGTCAGTGAGATGTATGTGTGTAATTTTAAAGAGTTATAAAACTTATCTTGGAAGACAACAAATAGCCTTATATTGCCAAATTGTAGCATTTAGGCATACTACTTTTGGGACACAGCCCTGAATTCTCTGTGAATGCATGTTGACATGGCATTAACAGCTATGAGAGTAATCTGCACAGTAGAGAAGGGTACAGCCAACTTATGCACAATAGCATTTTTGTACCAGAGCAGGCAAAATCCAGCTCAAGTGATCGTATTACAAGTGGACAGCAAAGATGCGTAGCCATTCACACCTGGCATTATGAATGCACATCTCCCATGACCACTTGTCTTGGGTTTTCATATATCGTTTCCACCTGTAGAAGGGTGTTATGCACATTTATCACGGCAGAAATGAATTTCAGGCAGAAATGAATTTATCAACGAAACTCATAAATGAATGGTAGGTAAGACGATGAAAGAAGTTGAAAGACGATGAAAAGCAGCTGCTTTCCTTTCAGAATGCTATGGTTGCACACAAGTGATCGGACCACAATGCTTCTTCGAAACGCATTTGACCCCATTCACACATTGTTACTGTCCACTTACGATTGGATCACCCAGGATGCATGTTAATTCCAGTTGTGAACCTCTACAAAAAATGCCTCTACCAAACATGTGAACACAGTTTTCTGTCTGTGTTTTGTCTATTCTCTCTACAGGCTTTGAGCAGCTACGTTGACTTATTACAATTGATGGTCGAATTTATTACAACTGAGCCATGTATACATATTTACATGAGTGCACAGAGACCTTGGGGCCATTCTGAGAAACAAATATCTCTACAAATAAACACAAAACACAGGTGATAGAGGGGTGCATGTGCAACACACAAAGCATCTAAAAACAGAGCACACAGAGGGAAACATTCATTATGGTGACCATGGCCCCCTCTGAAGCAAGTGTGTATATTTGTCATGTTTAACACCATTGCTGTTTAATAGTAATCACACTCTTGTATTGACATTATGGAGTGCACTGTTCATTGTTTCAGCTGTTTTTAATTTGGATCCATTTAAATGGTCCTTTTCTCTCTTTTTCTCCAATTTAATAAAATTTTATTTGTATATCGCAGTATGCTGGTTTGCTATGTGTATGCTATTTGCATTGAACAATGGATATTGTCACAAAGCAGCTTTACAGAAATATACATTTTAAATTCATAAATTTATCCATAATCCAGGCATCTTTCATTTCCATGCTTTCTGTTATGGGTGTTAGTCAAAATAAAAATAAAATGTATTTTACCCAAATGTTACCCATTTGATGACTAAAATACATTTTATTTAGTATGTTTTGTATGTATTTTATACATTTTACTTTTATTCCTGGTTTATTTAGATTATGCTTACAGAATGCCCCTACCTCATACTTACCCAGTACACCAAAGGAACAAACGAACATCACAACATACCAAAAATGAAGCAACTCAAATTATCACAGGATAAATACTTTGCCTAGTCTCTTTTCCTGTCTTCATATGCCCAGTTTGATTGAGTCTGTGCCCACTGTAGCCTCAAATTCCTATTCTTGACTGATGTGAATGAAACCCAATGTGGTCCTCTGCTCTTGTAGCCCATCCTCTTAAATGTTTGATGTGTTGTGTGTTCTGAGATGCTTTTCAGCTCACCAAGGTTGTAAAGGGTGGTTATTTGAGTTAGACTTCCTTGTAGCTTGAACTACTCTGGCCATTCCCCTTTTTTATCAAAAAGTAATTTCTGCCCACAGAACTGCCAATTACTGTATGTTTTTTGCACTATTTTGTGTTCTAGAGACTGACCTAATTGCATGAATATACAGGCTTTCCTAAAGTTCACAGTGAGCATATATAGAGCCTGTTTTCTGTATTAAACTGCCCACTAATCCTATTTCTGTCCTATTCCTGATAGATGCAGTTTATCGATTCTCTGGATGGGGATGATCTGCTCCTAACAGGAGAGGTGAAATGGCGTCCTCTGGTGGAAGAGAATGCACAGAGCATACTGAAGATGCCCAATCCAACATATAATGATGCAGGCCTGTGAAGAACAGTATTCCGTCAGACTACAGTACCCACAACGTCGTGGTTTGGATACTTGATTTGAAGACTTGACCAGCCTGGAACTGCTGCCAGTTTGCTTGATCTGTCTGTTTGTCTCTCTCCCTTTCTCATTAAACCAGTATACTGTGATAGGACTGCATGGGCCTGTTAACCTCACTTATAGAGAGTATGGAGGATTCAGCAGTTTTCTGTATTTACACATTTGAAGAGCTCCCATTATGTTTATGCTCTTGGCCACAACTGAAGCTGTTTTGCTATTCTCACTGTGTTGGAGGAATGTGTGTGTGCTTATTTGTTTGCTAAGCTCATCAGGCCGAGTGGAATAAGGAGCTATTTGTTTTAATTATGATAAAATAAAGTTGTTTCTTTGGTATTGCACAAAAGTGTCAGTCAAAACTTGAGAGTAATCATTTGGTCTGTCTTTCACAAAGACACACACAGTGTTGCCTAACTGATATTAACATTTTATCATTGACATAAATTTTAAGGAAGTACAAGTTCTGTTAACTGCTATCCGCTAATTTAGGTAAGCCTGGCTATAATATGACATATATTGATATACAGTATCTCACAAAAGTCAGTACACCCCTCACATTTTTGTAAATATTTGATTACATCTTTTCATGTGACAACACTGAAGAAATGACACTTTGCAACAATGTAAAGTAGTGAGTGTACAGCTTGTATAACAGTGTAAATTTGCTGTCCCCTCAAAATAACTCAACACACAGCCATTAATGTCTAAACCACTGGCAACAAAAGTGAGTACACCCCTATGTGAAAATGTCCAAATTGGGCCCAATTAGCCATTTTCCCTCCCCGGTGTCATGTGACTTGTTAGTGTTACAAGGTCTCAGGGGTGAATGGGGAGCAGCTGTGTTAAATTTGTTGTCATAGCTCTCACACTCCCTCATACTGGTCACTGGAAGTTCAACATGGCACCTCATGGCAAAGAACTCTCTGAGGATCTGAAAAAATGAATTGTTGCTCTACATAAAGATTGCCTAGGCTATAAGAAGATTACCAAGACCCTGACACTGAGCTTCAGCACAGTGGCCAAGACCATACAGCGGTTTAACAGGACAGGTTCCACTCAGAACAGGCCTCGCCATGGTCGACCAGAGAAGTTGAGTGCACGTGCTCAGCGTCATATCCAGAGGTTGTCTAGACGTATGAGTGCTGCCAGCATTGCTGCAGAGGTTGAAGGGGTGGGGGTCAGCCTGTTAGTGCTCAGACATTACGCCGCACACTGCATCAAATTGGTCTGCATGGCTGTCGTCCCAGAAGGAAGCCTCTTCTAAAGATGATGCACAAGAAAGCCCGCAAACAGTTTGCTGAAGACAAGCGGACTAAGGACATGGATTACTGGAACCATGTCCTGTGGTCTGATGAGACCAAGCTAAACCTAATTGGGTGCAGATGGTGTCAAGCGTGTGTAGCGGCAACCAGGTAAGGAGTACAAAGACAAGTGTGTCTTGCCTACAGTCTAGCATGGTGGTGGGAGTGTCATGGTCTGGGGCTGCATGAGTACTGCCGGTACTGGGGAGCTGCAGTTCATTGAGGGAACCATGAATGCCAACATGTACTGTGACATACTGAAGCAGGGGCTGATCCCCTCCCTTCGGAGACTGGGCCACAGGGCAGTATTCCAGCATGATAACGACCCCAAACACACCTCCAAGATGACCACTGCCTTGATAAAGAAGCTGAGGGTGAAGGTGATTGACTGGCTAAGCATGTCTCCAGACCTAAACTCTATTGAGCATCTGTGGGGCATCCTCGAACGGAAGGTGGAGAAGCACAATGTCTCTAACATACACCAGTTCCGCGATGTAATGGAGGAGTGGAAGAGGAGTCCAGTGGCAACCTGTGAAGCTCTGGTGAACTCCATGCCCAAGAGGGTTTAGGCAGTGCTGGAAAATAATGGTGGCCACACAAAATATTGACACTTTGGGCCCTATTTGGACATTTTCACTCAGGGGTGTACTCACTTTTGTTGCCAGCGGTTTAGACATTAATAGCTGTGTGTTGCGTTATTTTGAGGGGACAGCAAATTTACACTGTTACACAAGCTGTACACTCACTAGTTTACATTGTAGCAAAGTGTCATTTCTTCAGTGTTGTCACATGAAAAGATATAATCAAATATTTTCAAAAATGGGAGGGGTGTACTCACTTTTGTGAGATACTGTATGGCAGCTATTCCATTCCAGTGTCTGTTGAATTCCAACACAGGCACATCTCATTCTACTGAATGAGGTATTGATTAGGTGATCACCTGAACCAAATCTTATTTAACGAAGAAAAGTATAAAAATAAAAAAACACTGCTGTGCTCATCACTATCCTCTTGTAGTAGGACCAGCTGGATGACAAAGACAGTGCTAGTAGTACCACAAAAGTAATTGGATTAAAAAAAATAACTATTGACCATGCCAAAAGAGTTGGAAAAGAAGGGTTTGGTTCTGGCTTTACTGGCAGAGGGATACAGTGAGTGTCAGGCTGCTTCCATCCTTAAAATTTCAGATGGGGTTCATAAGAACAAGGTCAAGCAGCAGACACTTAGTACAACAAAGCTACAGACTGGCAGAGGGTGAAGGCGACTCTCCAATGACGGGGATGAGTGTCAACTCATTCAAATGTCACTCAACCATAGGATGACAGCAAGTGACCTACAAAAAGAATGGCAAACGACAACTGGGTTCCCCAGTGCATGCCAAGGACGGTTCAAAACAGGCTCCTAGGGGCAGGGCTGAAGTCAAGGGCGTAACCATGGTATGGACATTGGGGGGGTCCAAGCCCCCAAACATCCAAAGTTTGATACTGAAAATTCACATATTTAGAACATAGTTTTAGGATTACAATTACCGTTTAAATTCACATGATTTCTGAGTGATAGTAGCCCACAGCATGGGGAAATTGTGGGGTGCTGTGGATGTCCTGTGGGCAGATGTATTCTCTGCTCCATAACCTGCCATGAAACCTACCACACCAAGTAGAGCCGAGCTATGATGTGTGCAGGCAAACCACACACGCTAACATTTAAACACGCAATCACAACTTTTAAACAAACTCAGAAAGGATGGCTACCTATGAAACTAAATTCAACACTATATATGTTGTAAATACAATTTCCCCACGGATGCTTCCAAGAAATGCTGTGCTGCCTGCATTGTGACCAGGTACCATTATTTCCCCAGAAGAGCAATGACTGACTTAGATGATCATTTTAATTTGATAAACTGAATATTCTGTTTGTGTAACTGGTGTCATTTATTATGTTAATGTCATCATGCTGTTTAGCTTGCTATGTAATAAGTGTCCAAAGTGTACAACAATATATAGTGGTAACCTGAAACGTTAGCTATGTAAAGGGTACTGGAGTTTTCTTTTCTTAAATCTAAAGACAAACTGCCATAACTAGTTCTGAATGGATAACTACAATATGGCCACAACTCATATGTTAGTTCCACAAGCTAGCACATCTCAGCATTATGCTGAGCCTTATATTTGTAAAATCACTTAGTTGTCCTTAGCCCAAATGTAGTGTAAAGGAACGAAATGCTGTGCAACTTTCCCCACTTTCACTCGCATTTATAACAGTCTGTCACAACGTGAGGGTTCACAACAAACTCGGCGGGAGTATCTGCAGGTGAATGTAATGTTACTGGTCAAAAACTGGAACTGATGTTAGCTTAGCCTACTTCGTGGGTGTGCAAATATCAAAAGTTAATTGACGTTCTTAAGAACAAACCAAGCCATGGTATTATGCCTTCTATACTAAGCTAAGGGTACCTACTATTTAGGTATCTAGTTACTTACTGTCTGAAAAAAAGCTTGTATTTTCTGCTACACTTTTCAACGCTTGGCTGCTGTCTCCATTTCTTACAGCCTGAGCTGCTAAAATATATCAATGAACTTGCGTTGAGTATGGGCACAACCAAGTGTACAATTGGGGGGGGCGGGTGTATAAGGACCTATTTTCCTTAACAAACGGAAATATATTAAAAAGGAATAGACATAAATAAATAGAATAGATTAAGAAAAGACAGATCCGTTGGCAGGGTTCATAAAGGGGGACATATAGAAAATATTTTGTACTGTATATTGGGGGGGGACATGACTCCTGCAAAGAATGCGTGGTTACGCCCATGGCTGTCATGCAAAGCTAGAAAAAAGCCCTTCATCAATGGGAAGCAAAAAAGAGCCAGGCTGAGGTTTGCAAAAGACCATAAGGATTGGACCATAGAGGACTGGAGTAAGGTCATCTTCTCTGAGGAGTCCAATTTTCAGCTGTGCCCAACACCTGGTCGCCTAATGGTTAGACGGAGACCTGGAGAGGCCTACAAGCCACAGTGTCTCACACCCACTGTGACATTTTTGGAGAATTTGTGATAATCTGGGGGTGCTTCAGCAAAAACTGTGAGTGAAAATCAGGGTTATTCCACCAAATACTGATTTCTGAACTCGTTCTAAGGTAAAATATTAGTATTGTATTGTTTAAAAAATGATATAAGCTTATTTTCTTTCCATTATTTGAGGTCTGACAACACTGTATCTTTATTGTTATTTTGCTCTAAATGCTCTAAATGACTATCTTATTTGGAATTTGGAAGAAATGTTTATAGAATAAAAAAAATGTTCACTTTACCCAAACACATACCTATAAATAGTAAAACCAGAGAACCTGATAATTTTACAATGGGCTCTTAATTTTTTCCAGAGCTGTGTGTGTGTGTGTGTGTGTGTGTGTGTATCTCAATTATTCAACCCTCATTGCAAATGCTTTTATTATTGTCAAAATTTACAGAATTTCAGCTGTTTTCAATGAACAAATTAAACAAAAGCAATCAAAATAGTTCAACACAATGAATGCTTCAAGTGGTTTCCCCAAATTCAACTGAAAATGCAACTTAAAATGACTTCTCCAGTCTCACAATTATTCAACCCCTTCATGGCAAGCATCTTTTGTACTTAGTAGCGCATGCATTTGCTGTTATGACCTACTGAAAACGAGATGCATAACCAGACAACAGCTTCTGACAGCGTTCCTGAGGAATCTTAGCCCATTCCTCATGAGCAATGGCCTCCAGTTCAGTAATATTCTTGGGTTTGCGTGCTGCAATAGCCTTCTTCAAATCCCACCAGAGATTTTCTATGGGGTTCAAATCAGGTGACTGTGATGCCCCTGTAGAATCTTCCATGACTTCTTTTGCAGCCAAGCCATTTGAGGTATGCTTGGGATCATTGTCCTGTTGGAAGGTCCAATGACGTTTTCTCCTAGGATTTCCTGATACTTAAATGAATCCATCTCGCCTTCCACACACTGCAGGTTTCCAGTGCCAGAGAATGCAAAGCAGCCCCAGAGCATCACCGAGCCACCACATTACTTAACTGTAGACAGGGTGTTCTTTCTTCATTCTTCTTCCTCCAGACATACCGCTGATCCATCGTGCCGAAAAGTTCCAGTTTTGTTTTATTGCTCCACAGAACAGAATCCCAAAACTTCTGTGGCTTATTTATATGATTTCGAGCCGCCTTTTCTTGTGTTTTTGGGTCAGTAGTGGTGTACGGCTTGGCTTTTTCATTTAGTATGCACCTTACTATGCTCAATGAAACCTCAGTGCCTGTTGCCGCCGAGTCTTGTTGCAGGTCTTTTGCAGTCACTCGAGGGTTTTTCACAACCTGGCTTCTCAGAAATCTGGTTGCAGCCATTGATAGCTTCCTTTTTCTGCCCCGTCCAGGTAGTGTACACTTGACAAACCCCTAGCCAGTTCAGGTATTTCATGTGTTCAAGCTCAAGCACACCTGGTGCAACTAATGAAGCCCTTAATTAGTTGCATCAGGTGTGTTTGAGACAAAACCTGTTTTCCATATTTGTGCTGTTGTGAGGGATTCTATTCAGGGTAGGGTTGCACGATTATGGCCAAAATGATAATCCTGATTATTTTGATCAATATTGAGATCTCGATTATTTATCATGATTATTAATTGATTTTAGTGACAACATAGTTTTATTGCACTTTCACATTTATTAAGCTTTCTCATGCCACAGTATAACATACAAGTGAGCTGGTCAATTATGACAGAATTTAGTAATATAGTGTGAGCCATGACAAATTAATTTACTTTCTGATAAACTAAATTTAATATTTTCAGTTAATTTTACAGACTGCATGCAAATAACAACCGTTAACCTGTTCCATCTTGTAAACAAATACAATGAACATCAATGTTCAGTGTTCGAAGTCTCCATTCATCCATCCATCCATCTTCTATAGCGCCTTATCCTTTTCAGGGTCACGGGGAAACCTGGAGCCTATCCCAGGGAGCATCAGGCACGAGGTTGTTTGAAACAAGGTTGTTTGAAGCCTGCTCCTCTTAAATATATTTAAAGCTACACTATTAGACATTTTCTGCTGTCATGGTTCTGTGCTGGAGTCAGTTCTCGAACCGCTCTGTGTATATTGTGTATATATCTGAATAATCCCATATAGGATGTGATTGGGTGAGTTCATTTACCTGTCAGATGCAAAGCGCTTTAGTTTAATGGTGTTCATTACTGATGCTCCGATCAGGATTTTTACAGACGAAACCGATCCAGATACCAATCTTTTTGTTTAAACTTTAATCAGGAGGTCATAAACAGTTAAATGTAAGCTGTCTGCTCATGGTCACTGTTAATTGAATTAAAATAATAGCAATGAGATACTATTGGTTAATTGATAAATAAACAAGCATAAAATATTTATTTTTAAATATCTTAAAAACAATAGAGAGTCCTAATTAAAAGTAGACCAACACAAAAATGATCCATATTAGGGAAAAGGCTAATAGATTTCTAAGAAAATAGTGAACTAAGCTTAATGTCAAATTGATAGTAAATGCATCCCATAGTAATTAAACATTATTTCATTTCTCATTTTATTTATATTTAATGAAGTTATTATAATATCTATTTTTTATATAAAATGATTTATTTATAACTAAGCACATTTTCTGTCTTTATATTTTATTAGTTTTATTTTTGTTTGTTTATCAGTTTTAGATGGGTTACCCCAGTACAGTGTCCATGTCTGCTGATAATATTGTGTTTTGGGGGGATTAAATCAAAACATGGAAACTGACTTGAATTTTCTAGTGATATCTGGCAACCGTGAGTTTAAATGAAGTGAATTAGGAAGTTGAAGCAGATGATGTACAGAGTTACTTGTCATCATAATGGCATCTTTGCAGTATTTACACACTTGTTCGGTTGACTGATGAGATGAAAAAAAGAAGAAATTTGCTGGAAATAAAAGCAGTTGAATGTGAGATGTTTCTTTTTTTGCCACACACACACACACACACACACATATGTGTGTGTGTGTGTGTGTGTGTGTGTGTGTGTGTAAATATAGTAAATACACCGAAACTGAACTGAAAAGTAACACTCCTTTTCATTGTCAATGTTTTAAATCTGCATCTGAAGTATCCCACTCCATGCAGAGTGTCTCACTTGTCAAAAACAAACACCAGGAGGCATCAGTGCTATTTTTTATTTCACCTCTATTGGCTGCTCTCGTATTGTATAATGACAGCAGACCCTTCTCAGCCACTCCCAGTGGACGCAACCGGGAAAAACTATTGGTGTGGATTTTTGCCAATAACCGATAGTTTGAGATATGTCCATCTGTAGAGCCACAGCAGCAGTTCCAGGCCAGAATCGCCAAGCCAGGTGTCTCGGGCTGGAAGTTAGGGTGGAGCTAATGGCAGCACATCAGTTATGGCGAGCAGCAGTTCCAGGCCGGCAGTGCGCACCATCATGTTTAAGTTTTCTTTCTCAAGTTCTTTGTAAATTTTTTAAAACTTGTTAATTTTGCCAGTATTTGTTCAAACGTATATAGCTGAAATAATATATTATTTTATGAAACAGTCTAAGTTTTCCATTGAATTATTTGACTCACAAGTAACTTTGTTGTTTTTATTTTTACAAAAGGTTCCACTCACCTTTGTTTAATTGTTACATGTTTAATACAATATAAAACATATTTAAAATATTTTCAGTTAAAGACAAAGGTTGAGTTTGAGGTTTTATATTTTTAATTACATAAAACTAAATGTATTTTTTAAAAACTTAAAGCTCAAGTAAAAACACATTCTTTAGCAAACAATTTCAGAGCAAAAGCAAAGCAATTTCAAAGTTAACACATAAATGAAGCTCCAGTCACAGAAATAACTTAACAATGAAAATAAATAAAAACAAAACTTCTCAACTTAAATGTAACTAAAATATTCTGAAACTTAAAATGAAATTAAAATAACTAAAATAAAATAATTAAGAAATTAAATATTAAAAACTCTTCAAACAGGCAGTTAACCCTGAGGTCCTGTTTGTCTCTGCACTCCTTGAGAAACATTTCCATATCTTCCCTGAACATAAAATGAAACATAAATGGCTCTTTGGTTAGTTGGCACATTTCAGGGCTGTGAGCCTCTGAAGGTTTACTGAGGGCTCTCTTCGTGTCTTCGTTTTTAATCTTCAGAATATCTGGTTCATTTACCCATTCTCTGAGATGCTTGTTTTTGTCATGCCATTTAACAGCATTTGCAGTGTCTGTTATCAAGGGCTCCTTCATGAGATAAGAGCACAGAAGAATGGGTTGAAATATAGAAAATATTTGCAACAATACCTATTTTTGTATTTGAGTCAGAAGCAGGAACCATAATAACATTCGGGAATTATTTGTTTTGCCATATCTCCCTTTTTGAATCTTAAAGTGATACTAGCATCATCATTTAATAGCATACAGTATGTAATGGCATGAGGGTGAATAAATGACAGAATTAAAAATTTTCGTTGAACTATACCTTTAAAAACACATGTAGCCTTTTGCTTCTCTGAGTGTCCTGTCCTTGTTTCAGTGGCACTTGCACTTCAAAGGCATTTGTCCTGTAGCAAACTAATTTTAAGTTCATTTAGATTCAGGTATAGAGAGAAAATTATAAACATAAGAAATATGGATATACCTTTGAACAGCAAAATTCAGCAAAATAATATGACATCACCATTTCCTTATGAATGGAAGATCACACCTGCATAGAAAGAGAGAAAAATAAACATGTTAAAATATCAAAATATAAATAAATAATTATTTGTGCAGGGCATACTGAAAAAAGAAAGAAAACTTTCAATAAAGATCAATTCAAAATTCATATAAAAAGTCTTTACTAATAACATTTCTTTTAAACATGTTAGAGGCTGAGCATTTCATGTTAATTATAATCAATACTTTAAAGCACACCAAAAAGAGGTTTATTTTTAAAATATTATTTACTTTCCCTTATATTTCTCACCATCAGCTTGAAAATCCCACAGTCAACAGAGCCAAACAACTGCTGTGGAATATTCTAAAACAGAGAACCTTTAAGTTATTGATTGTAAGGATGTGAAAAGTGTATACAACAAACCATCTGTGTGGTTTCGAAAGTCTACGTATTTGTTGGAGTAAAACGACGTTCTAATGTGGAAAAATAACGATATACTTAATAAACATTCCCAAAAAAAATCTTACCGTGCCATGACTCCATTACTGATGTGCTGTCATTAGCTCCGCACAAACATCTGGCCAGAGGCTGCTGGCTTGGTGCTCCTGGCCTGGAACTGTTGCAGCTCTGCAGATGGATACTATTGGATAGTTCCAGCAATCGGTTAACGGTCGTCTTCTACTAGGGTCCAAAAGTCTGAGACCACTTGTGAAAATGCTGTGTGTATATTTTATATATATATATATATATATATATATATATATATATATATATATACGCGCACACACACCCTCAGAATATCTTTTCTACCTTTCTTTCTTGGGGTTGGCATACATGAGCAAATTTATATATGAACAAAAAAATGTTATAGGTTTAAATTTACAGTTGTGGTGAAATAAGGAGCAGGCATGATTTATATTTAAAGCACAGGGGGGAAATTGAGTTTTTGGCACAATTCATTGTAGGAGCAAGAGTGCCAGCATTTACTGAGCAGGTTACTGTAGAAACATGAGGTGTTCAGTAAACAGGCACTGCAGAATAGACTGAATAATATACTTTTGTACTAAACAGTGCAATATTGTCTTGTGAGTGCAGACCTAGACTCCTATTTCCTCTTAGCTACATATGACATTTTGGGCTAAAAGCAGTCGTGGAAAGAGAACAAAACACTGAGTTGAATAAACATACTGCTGCTGTAGTAACAATTCATTTAAGTAAAAGTAGTTTTCAAGAAAAAAATTAAAAAGTGTAAAGTTGTTTTAAACACTACTTCATTGGTTAATTTTGAAATTACGTTTTTACATTGTGTCTACAATTCACACAATAAATATATGTATAAAATGGTCTATATCCAAGGAATACAGTGGGGGAAATAAGTATTGAATGCATCAACATTTATTTCAGTAAATATATTTCCAATGAGGTTATTCACATGAATATTAACTATTGAATATTAAATGAATATTTTATATTATTGAATATTAAAGTGAAAACTTTATAATATTCATATATAAATATTAATGAATTAAATATTCATTAATATTTATATATGAATATTATAAAGTTTTCACTTTGATATTAACTCAAGAAATCTGCACATAGAAGAAATCAAAATATTAAAGTCCATAAATGAAGTGTTACGAGTCTATGTTGGGCCGCACAGAGTAACCAGCTCAGGATTCAATTGTATTGATCTTTAAATAAGGGAAGCCTGGAATAACAACACAAACAAGGCTGTGTGAAAAAGGTTGAGGTATATTGTAACAGACAATTATATACATATACATGTACAAATTAACCAAACCAGGCGTAACTTCAGGGTGGGCCAAGGCCAACATAATAAACAAAAGAATGCTATTATTAGATCGCTAACTTACCCAAAAGGAAAAGACAGCCAATATAAGCAGCACAAAACACCCACATCCCACAACATTCTTGGTCCTCTTCCTCTTTAAATATGGCTGCCAATCAGTGAGGTCATCCTGGGAGGTGGGAGCAAGGCAGGCTAGGGCAGGCTGGAAATTCTGGGAGGGAGTTCGGACCTGCACACAAAATATGTCACAGCACAAAAAAAACTTCCCATCCCAAGATAGTGGGTTGTAACAGAAGTTATATGCAATAAAGAGGAATGACACAGGATAAAATTATTGAACATGCTAAGTGAAATTTATTTAACACTTAACGGAGAAGCCTTTGTTTGTAATGACAGCTTCACGATGCTTCCTGTATGAAGAAATTAATTGGCTGCAGTATTCAGGTGTGATTTTGGTCCGTTCTTCTAAACATGTTGTTTTTAAATCTTGTTCAATTGGATTCAAGTCAGGTGATTGACTGGACCATTCTCACACCTTGATTTTTTTTTCTCTGAAACCAATTGAGAGTTTCCTTTGCTGTATGCTTTGGATCGTTGTTCTGCTGGAAGGTCCACCCACGTCTCATCTTCATCATCCTGGTGGATGGCAGCAGATTCTTTCCACTCTTTCCGAGTGGTCCTTGGCTCTTGGGCTACTCTTCTGACTATTCTTCTGACTCCCTGGTCAGAAATCTTGCGAGGAGCTCCTGTGCGTGGCTGGTTGATGACGGAGTTATGTTGCTTCCACTTGTGCATAATGGCCCCAATGGTGATTACTGGAAGATTCAGATGTTTTGAAATAGGTCTGTGTCCGATTCCATCAATATGTTTTGCAACAAAAAGGTTGCGAAGGTATTGGGAGAGCTCTTTGGTTTTACCCATCATGAGATGTTTCTTGTGTGACACCTTGGTAATGAAAAGCCTTTTTATAGACCATCAATTTACTAACCCAAATGATATTAATTTGAACAGATAGGAGATATAATTACTTTCTAACTACTTACAGATTTCAGCTGGTTCTTTGCCTTACTTTGACTTGGAGAACTGCTTTTTCTTAGCGTGTTCAATACTTTTTCCTGGGTCATTCCACTTTATTACACATAACTTTATTTATGGATTTTAATGTTGTGAATTCTTTATATTTGCGGATTTCTTGAGTTAATACTGATGTCTGGTGAAAATTTAATGTGAATAACCTCACTGGAAATATATTTACTGAAAAACTGTTATATTTACGTTTGACGCATTCAATACTTATTTTCCCCACTGTATATTTTTGAAAAATTATATTAACTTACCAAGTGAGATGGGCTAAATTGATCACCTCAACTATCCACAGTATTTAAAGAAAGTTAGCATTAGAAGGCTAGCTAACTTAATTCATACATTTTTCCAGATATGTAGTTAGTGGTTCAAGTAGTGCTTGAAAAAATTTTAACCGTTTAGAATTTTCTATAATCCTGAATAAATATGAACTAAAACATCATCAGATTTTCACTCAAGTCCTAAAAGTAGACAAAGAGAAGCCAATTAAACAAATGAGACAAAAAAATTATACGTGGTCATTAATTATTGAGGAAAATGATCCAATATCCAATAAGATCCATATCTATGAATGGGAAAAGTACAGTGCATCAGGAAAGTATTCACAGTGCTTCACTTTTTCCACTTTTTGTTATGTTACAGCCTTATTCCAAAAAGGATTAAATTCATTATTTTCCTCAAAATTCTACAAACAATACCCCATAATGACAACGTGAAAGAGGTTTGTTTGAAATCTTTGCTAATTTATTAAAAATAAAAAACAAAAAAAGCACATGTACATAAGTATTCACAGCCTTTACCATGACACTCAAAATTGAGCTCAGGCTCATCTTGTGTCTACTGATCATCCTTGAGATGTTTCTACAATTTGATTGGAGTCCACCTGTGGTAAATTCAGTTGATTGGACATGATTTGGAAAGGCACACACCTGTCTATATAAGGTCCCACAGTTAAGAATGCATGTCAGAGCACAAACCAAGCCATGAAGTCCAAGGAATTGTCTGTAGACCTCCGAGACAGGTTTGTATCGAGGCACAGATCTGGGGAAGGGTACAGAAACATTTCTGCAGCATTGAAGGTCCCATTGAGCACAGTGGCCTCCATCAGCCGTAAATGGAAGAAGTTTGGAACCATCACGACTGTTCCTAGAGCTGGCCGCCCGGCCAAACTGAGCGATCAGGGGAGAAGGACCTTAGTCAGGGAGGTGACCAAAAACCCGATGGTCACTCTGACAGAGCTCCAGCGTGTCTCTGTGGAGAGAGGAGAACCTTCCAGAAGAACAACCATCTTTGCAGCACTCCACCAATCAGGTCTGTATGGTAGGGTGGCCAGACGGAAGCCACTCCTCAGTAAAAGGCACATGACAGCCTGCCTGGAGTTTGCCAAAAAGCACCTAAAGGACTCTCAGACCATGATGAAATAAAGATTGAACTCTTTGGCCTGAAGGGCAAGCATCATGTCTGGAGGAAACCAGGCACCAGTCATCACCTGGCCAATACCATCCCTACATTGAAGCATGGTGATGGCGGCATCATGCTGTGGGGATGTTTTTCAGCGGCAGGAACTGACAAACTAGTCAGGATTGAGGGAAAGATGAATGCAGCAATGTACAGAGACATCCTTAATGAAAACCTGCTCCAGAGCACTCTGGACCGCAGACTGGGGCGAAGGTTCATCTTCCAACAGGACAATGACCCTAAGCACACAGCCAAGATAACGAAGGAGTGGCTACAGGACAACTCTATGAATGTCCTTGAGTGGCCCAGCCAGAGCCCAGACTTGAACCCAATTGAACATCTCTGGAGAGATCTGAAAATGGCTGTGCACCGACGCTCCCCATCCAACCTGATGGAGCTTGAGAGGTCCTGCAAAGAAGAATGGGAGAAAGTGCCCAAAAATAGGTGTGCCAAGCTTGTAGCATCATACTCAAAAAGACTTGAGGCTGTAATCGGTGCCAAAGGTACTTCAACAAAGTATTGAGCAAAGGCTGTGAATACTTATGTACATGTGCTTTTTTTTGTTTTTTATTTTTAATAAATTTGCAAAGATTTTCAAACAAACTTCTGTCATGTTGTCATTATGGGGTATTGTTTGTAGAATTTTGAGGAAAATAATGAATTTAATCCATTTTGAAATAAGGCTTTAATATAACAGAATGTGGAAAAAGTGAAGTTAATACTTTCCAGATAGGTCCAGGTAGGTCAAGTGCAACAAAGAATGCTTGACAAGTAAGGCAAGGTGAATATGCTTTATCTGAGACCTATATTTTAAATCTACATTACCAACAGTATAGTAGATGGCACAGAGTTTGAGTTTGTTTTTTGTTTTTTTAGAACCAAGAGGAATTCGAACCACTTCGAATTCATCTTCATAGAAGTGCAGATATAATGCACCTGGATGATTGGCAAAGAATGGATGTTCTTTAAAGTATATCCCATCATTGTAGTCCCTCAGCACATGCTCATCTCTAGGCTGAGTGTTTTGTGTCTGTATAAAATCACATACAATCTCATGGCTGCAGTATTTTTTTGAGCACACCGACAATGGGAACATAGGCAAAATTTCCAATCTTATTACCATTAAAGTATGCTGCACAGGTTCTATCATGTCCAAATGGGATATACAGTATTCTTTGAACAATTGTTCAGAGTCTATTACTTTACAGGCCTCAGCAAAATATTATATTGGTTGTAAATGCCCTACAAGTTCAGGAATGTCTTAGATATTAAAACCATATTGCTTTAGATGGTAAGAAAGCAAGGAATCATAGTTTTCTTAAAAGAAACTAAACAGAAACTTGACATCTTCCAACATTTCTTACTGAACAGCCAGTGGTGGGACATTTTTTTCACTGCACTTCAATACATAGGAGACAAGATTTCCCCTGAAATTAATGAAAAGATCATTCATATCCAGTATAACATCTTCAAGAGCATCCTCTGAAGTGTCAGTGTTGACTTCATTTTCATTATAGTCAGTGTTGATTTCATTATCGGTAATGTCAACTTAATCCTGTCCAGTGACATTGTTATTACTTGGCCAAATGTAAGTTCTGTGTTTTCTATATACATAACGCATGAAAGACTCATATGTGAGAAAGAAATGCTGACACTCATCAAGTCCGCATCAGATGGAAAAGTCATGCTCATGAGCATGAATCAATCTTATATGTTTGATTAGCTTTACTACAGTAAAATGTATGCGTGAACATTTTGGACATGCATAGGGCCGTGGCATCATCTCAACCTAAAATAAAAGATTAATAATCCTGATAACGGCAGTTGGCAGTGGGTTATCATCAGGTGCAGTTACCTTCAACACATGGCTTTGGAGAAAGAGCAGAGTGTTTGCTGGCTTAAATTTTGCCTATTACCTGAAGACACTTAACATAGAAACAGATACTCACATATTCAATTGGAGAAAGAAAAATAAGACACCAACCATGAGTGAGAAGAAGCAAGGGTCCAGGTTTATTCGTTCCGTTCCACCACACGAGATCCCCACAGTTTGAGACGCACCAAAATGCGATCTAAAAACCAGAGCTGAAGCTCTTCTATTTATACAGTTTTCTTAGGGTCAGGATGACCCAGACATCAATATGTTTAGAGTTAGCTGTCCCGGAACACCATTACGTACATCAATTGGCACTGTTGAGCGACCCTTATCACGCAGGTGCAGTTCCGGCTCCAAAATATATTTTGTCTTGTTTCACTCTTTAAAAATAACTTGACCTTGTCTGTGTCGCTTCTTGACTGGATTTTCGTCGAGAACGGACACTTTCAAACACACCATCTCTACATTATGAGTAAATTTTATGTTTGTTCTACATTTCTTTTTTTGTTTATAGTGCTTGCATGTACATTACTCTATAATAGTTTTTCATGAAACAGAATATGAAACAGAATATGAAACAGAGTAATTTCTGTTTTCTGCATACACACCAGGCCTCTGTGTGTGTGTGTGTCTTTTAGTTGACCTTCTGCCTGCGTGCAGACGTACTCCACCTACGCTCTGAGGCCTGCTGCACTTAATCAAATACATGTATTGTTATCCCCCTGCGCCTTGCTTATCTGTGTGTTGTGTCTTAGGTGAACATCCGTTCATACAGTCCACCAGCCCAGTGAATTCTCAATAAGATTACATATTACTCATACTAGGTCTCCCTCGTGTTTATTTCATGTATATTTTATATACAGCATGTTCCTCTTGTGTGAGGGATATGATTCTCCTGTCACTGAAGACCTGTTTCCAGTCCGATGTTTCCAAAATCTGTGGCATATGGTGTGGCTGATTCTTCCTGAACAAAATGAAGAATAAGTATTAGAAAAGTCAGAAGAAAATTAGGGATTTAATTTATTTTCCCATTGACTAGTTACAACTGTACCTCTAGACTTAATCCAGCACAGTTATTATATTATCTTACTATAGATTCTTTGCATACAGTACTTGTCCGGTTGTGACATAATTGTCCACTTTTTCCCTGAATATCACTCGAAGTAGAACCAGAGCAGCACGGAAATCCATATCTAAAAAGACATTGAGCAGGTATAAAGACATACAATATTCAATTAGAATTTTGAAAATAAGCAAAGCCTAAACAATAAACATGCATGCCATAAAGATTCTCTGCAACACCTTCTCTTCTGGCATCCATATAATGTGCTTCTATAATGGATTTCCCCTTAGCCAACCTTAACACATTGGAGACAATTTTGCTGAAGGAGTCCTGGAAACACTGGCAGTTATGGCCCAGGGCGCAACTGCACATTTGCTGAGGGGTATGTAAAATCAGTGTTGGTGCCCCCAAATCCCCTCATTCCCAGGAACAGTGAAGGTGAAGGAAATATGACAGAAATATGCTACATGTAACAAAAGTATATAATCCTATAATTTTAGCATACTCTGTTTTTTCCACACAATTGTATTAGTGCCTGTAAATGAAAAGTAATAAATATAATATTTAAGCAATATTACCGGGCCCTAACACACACACACACACACACACACACACACACACACACACACACACACACATACTGGTATTTGTGGTTTATGAGGACTCTCCATAATATATCCTGTTCTGTACAAACTATTCAGTGGAAAGAAAAAGTATGTGAAACCTTTGGAATTAGTTGGTTTCCTGCATTAATTTATCATAAAATGTCATCTGATCTACATCAAAGTCACATATATTGCCAAACACAATGTGCTTCATCTAACAACACACAAAGAATTGCAATCTTTCATGTTTTTATTTAACACATCCCATTAAACATTCACAGTGCTGTGGAAAAACTAAGTGAATTTTGTAAGTGACTACCTTGTTGTTGTTACCTTTGTGATAGTTGTTCATGAGTCCTTATTTGTCATGAGCAATTAAACTGCCCACTGTTTTTCAGAAAAATCCTCCAAGTCCTGTGCTCAGAAGACTGGGATGGCCTGTCACGTTATGGTGGTTGAGACGGATGCAAGTGCAGATATTTCAACAGTTTAATAAAGAACAAAACAAAAATACAAAAGACACGACGACTTTGAGGCAAAACACTGTGGCAAAGACTAAACATAAACCAAAGAACAACACACAGAAACAGGGACAAAGGTAAAGAAAGACAAACGTGAGAAAAAGAGTGCAGTGCAAACTGTGGCTATATACGAGTGCTCAATTAACAAGAGAGATTCAGGTGCCGGTGGTCATGTGACTGTGATGCAGTGGCTGCTGGGAACTGTAGTTCAGAGTTCCTTCTCTATTTACATGACAGAACCTTCCCCCAAGGGCGCTTCTCCTGGAGCGCCAAAATACACTCCCCTTCTGGAGGTCCTGGCCCCCTGGGTAAAATGTCCTCAGCAGGACAGCAAAACAGAGCGACGTCCTCAGTTGGGCAGGAAGGCAGAACTTGGTTGATCATGACATCGGTTTCAGGCATGAACTGGCCGTGCTCTCTGAGGTTCAGGTGTGGCGCGGTCTCTTCTGCACCGTAGAGAGATGACCTGATATCCCCGGCCTGGCTTGAATGCAGAGCGATTGCTACTGCACAGCCAATGGGAGGAACAAAGCTCAAGGCGGAGCCTGAGGGGGAAGCGACATTCCCTATGACGCTAGAGAGGGGAGTGCCGTTCTTCGCGAGGGAAGCGAAGTTCTCCGCGAGGCCAGAGGGAAGCTCAAAGATTTCTGTGATGCCAGAGAGGGGAGTGAGGTTCTTAGCGAGGCCAGAGGGAGGAATGATGCTCTCCGCGAAGCACAAGGGGGGAATGATGCCCTCCGTGATCAGGAAGGGGGAGCGACATACGGTGTGAAGCAAAGAAGAGGAGCAATGTCTTCAGTGGAACATGGAGACAGAGCAACAGCCTCAGTGAAGCAGGATGGCAGAGCAATGTCCTCAGCCGAGCAGGAAGACAGAGCGATGTCCTCAGCAGAGCAGGTAAGTGGAGAGACTTCCTCAGTGGAGCAGAAAAGCCAAGCGATGCCCTCAGCGGAGCGACGTCCTCAGCATAGCAGGAAAGCAGAGCAACGTTCTTAGCGGAGCAGGAAAACAGAGCGGAGCACTTGGCCATGCCGGGACGTGGAGCAACATCTTCAGCTGAACAGGGTGACTGAGCGTCATCCTCAGCTGAACAGGATTAGAAAATGTTAATTAATTAATTTATTAATAAATTAATTAATTAATTAATTAATAATACATCCCTTATACACCATTATACACCATTTATACACCCCCTCTTCCCCTCCACTCCACAGATTACCACATGCACTTTTTTCAACAATTTTCTGTGGTGAGAACTTACTGGTGCAGAAATAGGAGGTTTCATGACCCTTTAAGCAAAATGTCTATAAAATGTCTATTCCCACTGTGGTCCTGTGTGTGCGGAGTTTGCATGTTCTCTCCATGTTGCGGGGGTTGCATGTCGCGGGGGTTTCCTCCAGGTACTCCGGTTTCCTCCCCCAGTCCAAAGACATGCATGGTATGCTGATTGGCATGTCCAAAGTGTCCGTAGTGTATGAATGGGTGTGTGAATGTGTATGTGATTGTGCCCTGCGATGCATTGGCACCCTGTCCAGGGTGTACCCTGCCTTGTGCCCCATGCTCCCTGGGATAGGCTCCAGGTTTCCCTGTGACCCTGAAGGAAGTATAAGCGGTATAGAAATGTATGGACAGACAAAATAAATATTAAACATTTGACTTACATATCCATTTCCTTCTGCATCTATCAGGAAAGGGTATTTGGAGATAAGAGCCTGTTTGAAGGATATCTATCAAAAGAAAAAAAAAGTGTGCAAATTTACTACATGAATTTACCAGGGTTTGGAATAAAAAAATTAAAAATTTGTTTAAAAAAAAAAACCAACTTACAGTGTGTGCTGAGCCGTAGTAGCTTGCAGCACTCATAGAATTTTATGCTGGTAAGAGCTGATCTTATGACATGACTTTTTGTTATCCAATTTTAGTTGAACATACTTTGGGAATTTTGGTAGTGAGAAGACAGGAGGAAATGGGGCTGGAGTTCTTTGCTCTTGGCTGTTTAGACAGAGGAATGATGCAGAAGGTTATAATTTATATTCATAAAGAGAAAAGTTAAATTAATTCATGTGAATCGAGAGGTTTAATCCAAATCATCTGAATGGACACAATTACTTTACATGATGGACAGATTTAATTTAGGCCTTTATTCACATATAAATATTGATCAGTGAACAATGTTTATAGCATTCAATTTTGGTAAAAGTAATCTCAAGCATGCTTGCGTAATGCACAAGAACCAATGAGGCTCATCTCATGTTACAACAGCACTTTTAAGCTTCCACAAGAACCAATTAGGTTTGTTCTCGCATGTCATGCAAATATGGTTTAGCTTCTGTTCGTGTTCTCTGATCATATTTTAGCTGAGAATAAAAGCCTAAATTAGATGTATTCTTCATATAAAGCGATCGTATTTCTTCAGAAGACTTGGATTAACCCACTTGATTCATATGGATTTATTTTACTATCTCTTTATGAATGGTTTGAAGCATCAGAATTTTGGGTGAATAGACTTTCAATGAAGTAACAGAAATCTTTCAGATTTCATTTGAAGTGTAGTTTTACTGTGCTTTATCAAGAGTAACATCACTCTGTCTTTATGGCAAACAAACTCTGAGGACTAAAAATTCAACCTTTGTGCTTATCAGAAGAAAGATTATCATAATGGAATATCATAAGATTCAAAAATAACTCAGATGACTCATATTGTACTAATACTTGCCTCACTGCTGAGGATGCAGTCAGACTTTCAGATAGTTCTTCACTTTAGTTCTCTTTAAGTTGTTGGATAAGTTTGATGAATTTAACTTGCTTCTTAAAAGACTTCTCAAAAAGCTGTGCTATCATGTGATCCGTGAGACCAGCACTGACAGTTTGTCACGAAAGGCAAGGTGGAGATGCAGGATGCATGTGCAGTAAACAGGAAACCAGGCAGACAAACCCAATACATGAATCAATAACATGGTCAAAAGCAGGCAAAAGGTCAGTTGAACGGCAAACAGGATGAACTAGGCATGAAACACAAAACAAGGAACAACAGGCTTGGTATTAAGTACACACTTACAAACAATACTTCGCCCTGAGCATAAACACACGAGAGTTTTAAATAACAAACGTAAAAAAGGTTGAACACGAAACAGCTGAGGCTAATGATAACACGTGAGGGAAACTTCCAATATCGTAACAGAGGTGGAGACATGGCATAAAATATAACAAACACACATGTTGAGAGTAAACAAAGTCAATGTCACTGAATCCGGAAGTGCATGCTGTCACACCTCGGGCTTCAGAGCGCGCTGCGTGCTCCAGCGCTCTACGTGAGGGGAAATCTCTGACACATCCCCCCATCAAAACTCAAAACTCCCCCCATGGTGGTCCAGGCCCTCTGGGCAGAAAGTCAATGCCCAGTACAAGGACCTGAGGCAGGAATTGTCTATGATGTGGTCCTTTCTCAGAGGAGCTGGGAAGCGGACTTGGCTCATCCAGGCAGAAAGTAGCCTGTGGTTTGGTGAGGGTTGCTGGGGTCTGATGGTTGGGCTAGGACATGAGTGTATGGTTCATAGGCAGAATCCTGGATTGGGATGTCATGTCTTCATGGAGCACAGAGGCAGAGCGACATCCTCAATGGAACAGGATGGCAGAGCAAGGTCCTCAGTAGAACAGGAGGATGGAGCAATGTCCTCAGCGGAGTGGGAAACTGGAGCGACGTCCCCGGCCATGCATGGAGGCAGAACGACCTCCTCATCAGAGCATGGCAGAAAAGGATGGCAGAACAAAGTCCTCAGTGGAACAGGATGGCAGAGCAATGTCCTCAGTGGAACAGGAAAGCAGAGCAATTCCCTCAGTGGAACAGGAGGGTGGAGCGATGTCCTCAGTAGAGTGGGAAAGTGGAATGGAAGAACCACGTCCTCATCGGAGAAATCTTTGTCGATTCTGCTGGCTGAACCTGGTTGGCTGTGTCAGACTCAGACAGGAACATCTTAACCCTAAGAAAGCTATAGTGCAAAATCTCCCCCCAATCCCCCCCCCCCCGTGTGTGTGAAAGCCGCCACAATACTTTCAACACCGTAGAATGGTACCTAAATGAGAATAAATCTCAGTCACAGTAGTGTTAAGGATTGAATTGAGTGATGGTCCTCCTTTTGGCCTCTAAAGGCATTATAATATAGCTAGATTGATGTCATCGCGTTTTCTGGTGCTATTCATCCTACCCATCCAAGGCTGAACTGAATCACAGGAGGAACGTTAGATAATTGTCATTGTCCCATGTGTCCTCCACCATTGCATCTGATAAATGGTTCAATTAAGCGACACAACAGGTGTACGGTGCCAAATCTGACAGAAAAAGAAATTAGCAGCCCAACATCCAGGTAATTTGTTCTGCATTGGCCCTGGAGGGTGCCCAGCATCATGACCATGGCAGATCATTCCATGACAGGTCTTTCAGCAACAGGCCTTTCAACAATGAGCGGAAAGAACACCTCGCCAGCAGGGAACGTGACTGTCATATCTGCCCAGCCCAGGTATTCAACCAACTGCTGGGACAGAACATGGGTTCAACCTCACCCCTCTGAACACCACAGAGGAAAGAGCTCAGGGGAATCCAATTGGACACCCAGAGGGGGCCAACCAACACATACTGGAATGAGTCCAGGCAGCCAACAATGGACCATCCCATGACACTACCCCGACAGGGACAGACCTGAGCCCACACAGGGGCAGGAGCACTCGACCATGTCGGAATCCCTAGAACTACTGAAAATACTAAGGGAAGTCATCAAGAAAGGACCACTCAAGGAAGAGCAAAAGAACAAGCCTGAGTCCACATGACTAGAGATGGAATGGACTCCTAATGCCTTCCCCAAACAATCACCTGTCACAACCAAGCCTGACAACAGCAACTCCAATCACCAGTCCCTGACTACCACCTGCACTGAAACGGCCTTCCCATCGGAGGATAGGCTGGCACTTTCGGGGCACAACATATGCCCTAAAAGTCTGAACCTGAACATGCCACAGTCCCAGATAGCCCAGACCAAGCCCCTCAATACCTGATGACCATCAGCCAGAGTCCCAAGATACCAGAGAGCATTATTCTAGTAATCTGCTTACCCACAGAACAACCAATGGCAGACCCTAACTCAGTGACAGTAATCACCCAGGCCCCGGTTCCACAGCTCCTGGGCGACTTGGTAAAAAAAGGAGCAGCTAGGAAGTTCTACCTTTCACTCACCCTGGTACACCAGTTAAGCATGGAAGCCCTCGTGGACACCGGCTCAGGCATCACCCTAATGTCAACTCAGCTCTTCGAAGAAATCCAAGAGCAGGTCAAACTAACTGGCAGGACTCTCCAGCTCCAAAAGTGTGCACTGAACATACAGGCTGACTCCCCAACTGGAGTTCGACTGGAACAGGTAGCACTAATACACCTGAAAGTTAGCCCAATGAGCCTGGTACACCCAGTGTATATTTCACCACTACAGGCATTCCCCCTTCTTATCAGGAAAGAGCTGCTGAACCAATTCGATCCCTTCATAGACTTCAAACACTTGAAGATATGGGCCCAAGTTTGAGAACCTCTACCCTTCCAACAAGCAAACAATGCTGAGGCACACAGCCAAGTGGTGAACACAACCAATCACCCATCAATCTGTGAGGAAGACATGACCACAGGACTAGACCAAGACCAAATACGCTCCAGCAAAATCCCTGTTGTGGACCCTGCAGCCAGTGCAAGATTCAATCTCATTCTGCCCTCAAATCACCACAGGAATACAAGTGCATGGTATAATGACAACCGATGCTGTATTGGCCCTTTGGGCAGACAACTCTGCCATCAGTCTCAAGCTTTTCAATACTCTGATACAAAGTCTGCCAGAACTGCCTCACATTGCCAAGTGCACCTGATTCCCTCTGGACCTATGCCTGGCAACCATAGTGACTGCCAAAAGCATCTGTGCCCTAGATGTAAGGTAGAATGGAAGATACCTCAACCATTACTTCCTTGTGGTCTCAGACTTACCCCATGACGTCTACATCGGAGCAGATGCCTTGGTCAGACTAAATGCTTGTGTAGACACTATGAACGCATCCGTGTGGGCACTGCAACACACCAGCCCCTAGGCTCTACAGTTGACCTACAGAACCTGCAATCAGGCCAAACTATTCCAGAAGCCTGCACCATTATTTGTGAACAGGACACCCTAATACCAGCCTACACCAAAGATGTCAGCGTCTGACTTAACATACGACAACGTCAGACTTTCAACAACATGCTGGGTTTCTTCCAACCTGCTCCAGAGTGTATAGCTCTAGGAAACTCTGGAAACAACACCCCTTCTGGAAGTATCATCCTATGACATCTACATACTGTTCAACAATTGCACTGCCACCATCATCACCATCCCTGGAGCTTACAGCCTAGAATGGCTGATCAGTGAAGCCTCACTTCAACCTCACTGTACCAGTCATAGGCGCCATCCCACCAAGCCTACTACTAGAAGAGAGCGTGGAAGACATACTGTTCACTGCACCATTCAGGACCATTGCTATTACTTCCATCCTGCCCGTGGCAAAAGAACATGTGGGCAGAACCGACCTAATGGATGAGGCACACATCTCTGTATATGCCCTTCCCACCAGGATTTCTTTAATGCTGGCTCTACTCAGATAAGCAAAAACACCGATATACCTGGCACAATATTCCTTATAGCTAAATACATCATGTTTGGTATCTGTATGTTGGTCATAACATTTCTGGAATGCTAGTGAATGGCAAAATATAACAACTCATGAAAATCTCTATTTAAAGATAAAAGACAAATAAAAAATGAAGTTGAATGAGCATAAATTATGCAGATTAGTTGGAGGGAAAGACCAAACTCCACCCGTCGCCCAAAAGACCAATTCTAATTGGTTAAGACCCCTAGAGGAATGAGACAGTTAGCAAGGTTTATAAGGTCATGCCACAGTGAACCCGCTGGCTGGCATCAAGGAAGATTCATTTTTGTTAGTCTCATCCATGACATCATCTGGTTTTCAGACCTCCACTTAATTTTTTTCTTAAGTATTACTGATAACTTGAACCAAAGACACTTTTAAGCTGAAACTGACCTGCGACCGTGATCGACTCCATCCAGTTGCTGATCATCCTCTCAACCAAGCCTCCTGAACTCCAACGACATTGCACGCCTCGTCTCCAACTAACTACGGCAAGCAAGTACACATCTTTCCCATGTGTAATAACCTAGTGCAGTACTATAATCAGTTTTTGGGTCCCTCATAGGGCATTGATGGTTCGCTCAGGTCAGAGTCTATTTTGAACCAAAATTTGCAGAAACACAAGCATTCAGCTTTGCCTCTGTTGTACTGTGTGTGTGTATGTGTGTGCGTAAGTATATTTGTTAGAATAGTCTTTGTGTAGTAGTTAGATTAATTTATGTGTTGTAGAATACTGTAATAAAGTCTCATCTATATTAAAGTGAAGTTGCCTGTGATTCTTTGCTCATGATCTAAGTCCTTAAACTTGCTGCTTTCGTTAAGCTGCTCAGAAATATTGCATCATCACTATAAGGTGTTACTATCAAAGGCCACGATAGTAATAACTTTCTGAATCAGTGCATAGCCTCACTAAAACTTTAGGTGGACAAATAAAGTGTGTTGTTATTTGATTCTGGCAATATTCCCTAAATTCAAATTAAGAGTACAAGGAAGCTAAGGCTTTCCTATGTGTATTGGTGGAGAATATAGATAACTAAATTTAACTAAATTTCCCTTAAATACAGTGGTGGAGAATTCAATATATTAATTTAAGCAGATAATTTTCCCTACAGCTCTATAGTTTTTATAATGAAAGTAACCACTGGAACAAACATTGTGTCACTCTTTAATAAATAACAATTGTAATTGTTGGCAAACTACTGTAGGTTAATAAAACATTTCACTTCAGGATGAGCCCCATCATGTTTCATTCCTTAATTAACATGCTTCAGTCTACCACATTCTTCAGCAGTAGATAACGCACGTGTCTATTATCTAATTGTCTACCTATCTATCAATTGTCTACCTTGATAATTTTTAGAGGAGTTTTATACCATACAGTGTGTACACAAATAGCAATTAAATAAGTTTAACTGAATATGTATAGTCTCCAAAACTACACACCTTTACTAGGTTTTGAGTAGCAGGAATTTTCATTCCTAATCCAACTACATTTTTGCATGTTCTCCCTGTCCTGCAGGGGTTTCCTCCAGGTACTCCAGTTTCCTCCCACAGTCCAAAGATGTGCGTGGTAGGTTGATTGGCATGTCCAAAGTGTCCATAGTGTATGAATGGGTGTGCATCTGGCGGGAGGGTGTGGGTGTGCGTGTGTGTGTTTGTGTGTTTGTGTGTGGTCGCGTGATCGTGCGGTGAGGGTCTCAGTCGTCTGCAGGGTTGCCGGAGTCGCGCCGAGGCTTTCCCGAGTGACGGGGGTTTCGTTCGGCTGTCAGGCAACGTTGCGGTTGCAGCCGGGGTGGGGGGGGAGTCTTTTCTCGTGTCTGAGTCATCTGGAAAAGAAAAATACACACAAATGAGAATTAGTAGGCACGCACTCACCGATAAGCGTCTGTGAGCACACATATATACATGTGCACATGTACTGCGCGACTTCTCTCTCCTTGTGAGCAGAATAGCACCCTTTTATACCCTCCCCTCGCTTGCTGGATGGTGGAATTCTCCCATGCCGTGCACCATTCACCGGCCGTGTGTGTGTCGGCGGCCCCGCCCTGTCACCACATGCTCTCCGGCTGTCCAAAACATTGGTGGTGCTGAAGCGGAGCTGTTTCTTCAGCACCACACCAGAAGTCGCGGGAGGAGCGATTTTTGTCTCTTGTGCACCAGCTGTCGGTCCATTGCGACAATTATTCTGTAGACACAAACAAGCAGTCTCCCTGAGTGAATAGCCCTTAAACTGTGTTCTCTCCCATTCAATCATAATGCAAAAGGGTGCAGAATTCACACAAGTAACAAATTAAAATAATATAAAACAAAAACTATACCTGATGACACAAACAAGCAGTCTCCCTAAGTGAATCGCCCTTAAACTGTGCTCTATAAAATAAACATTGTCACAGTTTCCCCTTTAAGCAGCGCACGGGAGAGCATGTGGGCTCGTGGGCTTGAGCAAGGTGTGCGAGCACCTGCTTTTCCTTTGTTGACAATCGTGACATTTGGACACGTGTGTTTGTTATGTTTCTGTTATGTCTCCTCCCTGTTCTGTCATTGGCTGTTGTTTAACGTGTGTCTAGATTGGGGTCAGCAGTCAGTAATTGGCGCTGATTATGTTTGCATATATACACACGGCGCGGAATATTATAGTATAGATATAGTAAAGTAGATTAGTTTAGATCCCTTACCATAATTAACCACAGTCATAGTCAAGATCCATGTTAGATTCCTTGTTAGAGTTATTTAGGTTAAACATTAGATTTAGTCCACGCTGGTTTCTCCATTCCCAGTCCCTCGCTATTGTTCATGTTTCTTGTTTTGTTTCTTGACCCTGTTTTCCCTGACCGCAACCTTGATTCCTGCTTTGCCCCGTGTATGCCTATTTGCCGATCGCCTGACCTTTTGCATGTTTTCGATTACGTTTTGGATTACGATTTTGGATTTACCTGCCTGTGTCTCTCTTTAATAAAACTGTCTACTGCACTTGCATCCGTCCTATCATCCTTACGTTTCGAGACGTGACAAACACGATATGCGATGGTCACATGTTGAAACAAAATACAAAAAAAATCACTCAAAAAGGAGGGTAAAACAACAAAAATAATCACACACATAAATAAAATAGCACTATACACACAAATTAAAATGGGTATATAAGTATATAAATAAAGATTTAAATAAAGATGAAACAAGATTACTGAGAACTCAAAATTAAACCTACCTCTCCCATTCAATCATAATGCAAAAGGGAAGAGGAGGAGCCAAAACAGGGAATTACCCAGACCAATGACATCATGACAATTAAAAGAGACAGTACTCACACAAGTAGACAGCTACATCAGGTATACGTTCCCTTTTGTGTAATTCTACACGTTAAATGTATGGAATATTTTCCATACCCGTTACATACACACACACACACAATATATATATATATATGAGATATGAGGATGTGTGTCTATATTGTCTCAATTCACTGTGAAGAGGATGGTTCGAGTGGCCAAAAAATCTCCAAGGATCACAGCTGGAGAATGCAGAAGTTAGTTGCATCTTGGGGTCAGAAAGTCTCCAAAAGTACACTCTGAAATCACCTACATCATCACAAGTTGTTTGGAAGGGTTTCAAGAAAAACGCCTCAAGCATCAAGCATCTTCAGTTTGCCAAACACTACTGGAACTTCAAATGGGATTGGATTCTATGGTCAGATGAAACCAAAATAGAGCTTTTTGGCAATAAACACCAGACATGTAAAAAGATTCCTTTTTTATAGACCAGCAATTTACTAACCCAGCTGATATTAATTTGCACAGATAGGGGGTATAATTACTTATGGATTTCAGCTGGTTCCTTGCCTTACCTTGCCTTGGAGAACTGCTTTTTCAATACTTTTTTCCTGTGGCATTCCACTTTATTACACATAACTTTATTTATGGATTTTAATGTTGTGAATTCTTTATATTTCTGGATTTCTTGAGTTAATACTGATGTCTGGTGAAAATTTAATGTGAATAACCTCATTGGAAATATATTTACTGAAAAAAAATTTACACATCCAACACTTATTTCCCCCACAATATATTTGTAGTATTCACATATGGTGGAACATTGCAGAACATTTGTGGACTAATTTGGAAGTGAGTTTTTTTTAGTAGACAGAAGGAGGAACATTATTTCTGCTGAACTATATACACCTTCCCAATTTCAGTTTTATGGCTAAAGGTTCGTGGACACCTTAACATCACACCTATATGTGCTTTTTGAACATTCCATTCCAAATTTAGTCCCCCTTTGTTGTTATAATAACCTCCACTATTTGGGAAGGCTTTCCATTAAATTTTGGAGCATGGCTGTGGGGATTTTTGTTAGTTCAGCCACAAGAGCATCAGTGAGGTCAGGAACTGTTGTTGGATGTGGAGGCCTGGTGTATAGTCGGCATTTCAGTTCATCACAAAGGTGTTTAGTAATGTTGAGGTCAGGGTTCTGTGCAGGCCACACAAGTTCTTCTACTCCGACTGTGGCACACCATGTCTTCATGGCCCTCGCTTTCTGCACAGAGGCGTTGTCATGCTGGAACATATTTGGGCCTCTTAGTTCCAGTGAAGGGAAATTGTAATGCTACAGCATACAAAAAAATTCTTTATAATTGTGGCAACAGTTTGGGGAAGGCCCACACATGGGTGTGATAGTAAAGTGTCCACAAACCTTTGGCCATACAGTGTATGACTTATAGCAGTAACAGTTGCTGCAACAGTATCAACAGCAACAGTAACAGTAACAGGAAGGCGAGGAACAGGCTGAACTCGTAGTCGTGATACAGGCAGTGTTTAGATAATCAGGCGACCAGACAATACTGGGCTAAGGCAGGTAATCGTAGTCAAAACACAAAGCGGTAAATCCGTAAACCACGAAGATCCAATAACTAGGAAGACGGCTTGGTTAAACGGCAGAGATGTGACGGCTGAGCATTTACTTCGCAAAGCTCCAATGGTAACAAGGTCTCTTATAAACTGTGTTGTGAGTTTGTGTGAGATTGACTGCAGGTGTCCGTAATCAAAACTCTGGAGAATGGGAGCGTGTGAGTGTATGGGAAGTGTAGTCATCATCGGCCATATTTGTAGTCCACGCTGCATTCTGGGAACTGTAGTCGCGAGCTCGCGACGACATGACAGAGCCCCCCCAAAAGGGCTCACTCCGGGAGCCGGATTCCTTCGAGGCCTACCTCTCCTCCGCGGTCCTGGCCTTGCTGGGTGAGCAGCATGGAAGTCCCTACACAGGCTTGGGTCGAGGATGTCCTGGGACAGAATCCAGCACTGTTCTTCTGGGCCATATCCCTCCCAATCCACCAGGTACTCTAGTTTACCCCTCCGGTGCCTGGAGTTTAGGATGGTCCTGACTCAGTAGATTGGCTGGCCATCAACTTCTAAGGGCTCCGGTGGTGAGTCCCCGGACACTGCCATGGCTAATGGACCAGGGATAACCGGTTTAAGGAGGGAGACAAGGAATGACGAGGCGATGCAGCTGTGCCTGGGTAATTCCAGCCTGTACGTGACCTCACTGATCTGTTCCTTAATATTGAAGGGCCTGATATACCTTGGGTTAAATTTCCTGCACGGGAGTGGTTGTTTCAGGTCTCTTGTAGAGAGCCACACTCTATCCCCGGGCTGGTAGTTGGGGTGTTATCTCTGGTGATGGTCCGCCTTTTTTTGGAGGTGCGTGTGGACCGCACTAGATGGTGGTGTGTGCACTCCCAAACCTGTTCACTCCTGCGGAACCATTCATCCACTGCTGGCGAATCAGTGGGATTGGCATTCCAGGGGAATAAGCGTGGTTGGTAGCCCAAGACACACTGAAAGGGGGTGAGCTGCATGGCCGAGTGTCATAGGGAGTTCTGCGCATACTCGGCCCATGGGAGGAATTTGCTCCATTCCTCTAGGTTCGTGGAACAGAATGTCCATAGAAACCTAGCGATTTCTTGGTTGGCCCGCTCCACCTATTCGTTAGCCTGGAGGTGGTACACTGAGGTGAGGTTGACGGTGACGCCTATCTTCTCCATGAAGTTGGCCCAGACTCTTGCCGTGAATTGCGGACCCCTGTTGCTCATGATCTCTTCTGGGATCCCAAAGTACCTGAATACATGCTGGAACAGTAGCTCGGTGGTGACAAAGGCAGACTGTAAGGCGGATAGGAGGATAAGGCGCAGGGACTTAGAAAACCAGTCGATGAGCACGAGAATGGTGGTAGTTCCCTGTGACTCCGGTAAGTCGGTGATACAGTCTAGGGCCAGGTGGGACCATGGGCGTGCTGGGATGGGTAGGGGTTTCTGCTTCCCGGCGGGCAGCGTCCATGGTACCTTGGCTTGGGCACACATAGAACATGAAGATATGGTGCGCTGTACCTCCCTGAACATGTTGGGCCACCAGTACTTTTTGGCCAACAACTGGTGGGTCCGGTGTACTACCGGGTGTCCCGTCGTTTGTGCCATGTGGGCCTAGGTGAGAAGCTCCAGCCGATGTTGTTTTGGGACAAACTGCTTCCCGGGTGGGCATGCTGCTGGGATTTACGACCTGGGGAGGCATGCTAGGGCCTGGTCCAGTGCCCACTCAATGGCACTGATGATGCAGGAGGGGGGTAGGATGTAATCTCCTTGGTCAGCTCGGCTCTCTGGACAGTGGAGCCGCGACAGGGCATCGGTCTTCGTGTTCTTTGACCCTGGCTGATATGACAAGGTAAACTGGAACTGGGAGAACAACAGGGGCCAGCGTGCCTGGCGAGGCATGAGGCATTTGGCTGTCTGCAGATGCTCAAGGTTCTTGTGATCTGTGTAGATAATAATTGGGTACTACGCGCCCTCCAGCCAATGCCTCCACTCCTCCAGGGTCAGTTTAACTGCCAGGAACTCTCGGTTCCCCACAACATAGTTGCGTTCCGCTGCGGATAGATAATGGGAGAAGAACTCCACGGGGTGAAGCTTGGATTTGTCCCCGAGCCTCTGTGAGAGGATGGCCCCCACTCCTGCTTCCGAGGCATCCACCTCCATGACGAAGGGTTTGGACGGATCCGGGTGTCTGAATAAGGGAGCCGTGGTGAAGGCTGTCTTGAGCTTGTCCAGGGCCTCCTGAGCGGCTGGGGTCCATGTGAGTTGTCTTGGTTTGCCATGTAGGAGGGATGTCAGGGGGTGCGCTATGGTGCTAAACCCTCGGATGAACCGACGGTAAAAGTTCGCAAAACCGAGGAACCGTTGCAACTCCTTGACGGTTCGGGGCATGGGCCACTCTACCACCGCCCATATCTTACTGAGGTCCATGGTGACCCCCTTCGGGCTGATGACATATGCCAGGAAGAAGATTGTGTGTCGATGGAATTCACACTTCTCGGCCTTTACGTAGAGCTGATGTTGTAAGAGGCGGCATAACATCTGCCGCACATGGCTGATATGCTCCTCCAGGGATGCAGAATAAACCAGAATGTCATCAATGTACGTAATGACATTCCTCCCAAACATGTCTCTCAGGACGTCATTAATAAGGAACTGGAATACCAAGGGGGTGTTAGCAAGCCCATACGGCATGACCAGGTACTCGTAGTGACCTGAGATGGTGCTGAATGCCGTTTTCCACTCTCCCCCTCACATATGCGGACCAGGTTGTATGCACTGCGCAGGTCCAACTTGGTAAAAATGGTCACGGACTGTAGTTGTTCGAGGGCTGCAGGTACTAGTGGTAGGGGGTACCGGTGTTTTACCGAAACTTGGTTTAGGCCCCGGTAATCTATATATGGTCGGAGACCTCCTCCTTTTCTCTCCACAAAGAAGAACCTGGCGGATGCGGGGGACGTGGAGGGTCTAATGTACCCCTGTTGGAGAGATCCTGGATATACTTCTCCATAGCAATGTTCGGCTTGGGAGAGAGGGTACACACGACCTCGCAGTGGGGTGGCTCCAGGAAGGAGCTCTAATGCGAAAACATAGGAGCAGTGTGGTGGTCCGCTTGCCCTCTCTTTGCTGAATACCTCACTGAGGTCCTGATATTTGGAAGGAATTGTGACTTAGATGGGTGTCGTTGGGTTCTCCACTGTCGTGGTTGCCACTGGGATCATGGGGAGTGTCAGGCAATTCTTGAGACAATCAATACAGGGACCACTGGGTAATTTGCTTGTCTGCTCAAGAGACCTGGGGGTTGTGGAGCTCCAACCAGGGCAGACCTAAGATGACAGGATGCCGAGCTGAGACAGTTTCGTACAGACGATAGTTTCACTGTGGAGGGCACTGACCTGGATCTCGAGGGGTGCTGTACAGTGGGAGATGACCCCCCCCCCCACCCTATGGGGTACCCATCGATGGATTGGATGTGGCATGGCCGGAGTAGGGGACGAACGAGAAGGTCTAGTTCCTGTGCTGTCTTCTGGTCAAGTTGCTGGCAGCAGAGTCGATCAGCGCTGTGAGCACAGTAGACACCCCTGAACACGCAATCTTAACTGGCAATACGAATACATGGGCTGTGCGTGCTTGGTCAGAACTCACCATTTGACGATGTGTGGGCAATGACAGATGAGGTGGTTGTCCTCTCCGCAGTAAAAGCAGCGAGACTCACAACGATACCTCTCCCTCTCCTCCTCACGAAGCTGAGCCTGTCCAAGCTACATGGGTTCTGCTGCAACTCCAGGCTCGGGGAGCAGGAGGCTCCACTGTGCGGGGCGGTTGGTCCGGCGTAAGCGGTCCAGCCGAATCGCGAGGTCAATGAGACCGTCGAGGGTGAGTTATTCATCACAACACACCAACTCCCTCACCAACACTGGATCCAGCCCCTGACATAACACTGTCTTGAGGGCTGGCTCGTTCCACCCGCTCCGTGCATGCGATGGTGCAGAACTCCAGGGCATCCCATGAGCCCTGTGTGATTTTTATGAGCTCCTGGCTGGTCTCCCATATGTCAGGGGAATGATCGAAAGCACACTGTAAGCAGGAGATGAAGTCCGCTAACGAGTGTCTGGCGCCACCCCCTCGTTCCCACTCCGCCATAGCCCATAACAAGGCGCATCCAGTTAGGAGCTCCATGAAGTGCATGATCTTACGGACCTGCGACAATCCAATTCAATTCAATTTTATTTGTATAGCACTTTTTACAATAGACATTGTCTCAAAGCAGCTTAGAGAAATATCAAGGTACGAATTTATCCCAACTGAGCAAGCCACTGAGTGGCGACGGTGGCAAGGAAAAACTCCCTAAGATGTTTCAAGAGGAAGAAACCTTGAGAGGAACCAGACTCAGAAGGGAACCCATCCTCATCTGGGTAACAACAGATAGTGTGAAAATGTTCATTATGGATTTATATGAAGTTCGTTTGGCCTTAGAAGCAGCCGTAGTCCCAGCAATCTGGAATTGGAGTAAATGAGAGCAACCGGCTTTGGCTGAACGTATGCTTGCGCTGGTAGCGGAATGTGCGCAGGTGGCACTGGTGGAAGGTGTGCAGGTGGCGGTGGCGGGGACGTGGCTGGGAGCGTGGATTGACACACGTGCATCAATTGCTCTATTAAGTGTGATATCTGTGCTTGTTGTGTATTTATCGCTCAGTTCTGTTCTAGAATATACTGTTGCCATTCCAGTGCGCCCTCTGCCTCCATCATTAGGTGAAGTAATATGTTACGGTACCTGAGGTGGAAGCAAGCACAGGCGATGCCCTAGCAGGAAGGCGAGGAACAGGCTGAACTCGTAGTCGTGATACAGGCAGTGGTAGACGATCAGGCGACCAGACAATACTGGGCTAAGGCAGGTAATCGTAGTCAAGACACAAAGCAGTAAATCCGTAAACCAGGAAGATCCAATAACCAAGAAGACAGCTTGTTTTTTTTTTTCTTATTTTTTATCACAGGATTTTTATTGGAAAATCACATTTTACATATTATAACACCCCATCCAACAACCCCAACAAAATAATCACAGCCAAAACCAAAAGAAAGGGGGAAACAAAAAAACAACAAACAAAGAAATAAATAAAGAGAGAGAGAAAAAAAGTAAGATGATTAGTATTTACCGTCTACCTCTACTCAATCCACCTCCAGGGTGCGTACATCATTGAAGTAGGTAATAAATTGTTGCCATTTTCACAAAAATGTTTCAAACCTGCATGTTATACTTGATTTTTTCAAGTTTTAAAAAGAACATTAAATCTTTAAGCCAGACTGATATAGAGGGGGGTTGTGGAGAGGTCCAAGACAGCAATATTCTGTGCCGAGCAAGTAACGACGCAAAACCCACAACACTAGCTTGTTTATGGTTCAGAGGCTGATGCTGAGATGGAACACCAAAGATGGTAATTAAAGGACAGACATTTAATTTGATTTTAAGAATGTCGGACATAGTTTTGAAGAAAGAGTTCCAAAAGTTCTGCAGTTTGGGACAGAGTGCAAACATATGACTGAGGTTACAGGGCGAAAGTTTGCATTTTTCACACTTCAGGAACATTGGGATATATTTTAGATAGTTTACTCCTAGAGAGGTGAGCTCTATGGACCACTTTAAATTGTATGAAACTAAGTCTAGCACAAGACGTGGTGGTACGTATATCATCTAACGCTCTGCCCCAGTAATCATCCTCAAGCTCCAGGCCCAATTCCTCTTACCAAGCACTAATGGTTTTGATATTGTAAGAATCATCCTGTGACCAGATCGTTGCATATATTGGTGAAATAATGCCACCCTTATGAGGATTCAGCTTGAACGCTTCTTCCCATGCAGACTTTGTAGGTAAGGAGGGAAAACCAGCGAATAGGGAGGAGACACAATGCCTAATTTGAAAGAAACGGAATAGGTGAGACGGAGGCAGGCTGAATGACGAGGATAATTCAGAAAAGTTTGCAAACACATTATTATTGAAAAGATCCTCAAAGCATTTCAGACCCTTCTTTTCCCAGAAAGAGAATGTGGAACCTATAAAGGAGGGGGGAAAGAGGTGGTTATTACATATAGGTGCCATGGTTGAGGCCGAGATAGATTTAAAATGACGGTGAAACTGATAGAAAATTTTTAGAGAGGTACATACTATTGGATTATCCGTGTATTGTGAAAGGGGTATAGGAAGGGAGGAGAACACCATAGCAGGGAGGGAAGTTGAAATACAAGACTTTGCTTCTAAGTGGCACCAGGGAAGAGAGGGGGCCTGCACCCAGAGCACTAGTTTCTGAATATTAGCCGTCCAATAATAATACATGAAATTGGGCAATGAGAGGCCACCACTTAGTCGACTCTTTTGAAGTGAAAATTTGGAAACCCTGGGAGTTTTTCCTGCCCATATAAAAGAGGAGATTAATTGGTCTATATTCTTGAAGAAAGATTTGGGTAAAAACAAAGGAATGGACTGGAAAAGGTAGAGGAATTTTGGAAGGATGTTCATTTTTACCGTGTTTATTCTAGCAAGAGGGGATAATGGTAGAGCTGCCCATCTTTTAAAGGCTGACTTCATGTATGAAATTAAGGGTGTAAAATTCACCTCCATTAATGCAGAATAGGAACGGGTGACATTAACTCTGAGATATTTGAATTTTGAATCCTCCAAATGAAAAGGTATATCAGTTGGTTTTATTTTTTGGCCAGATTGGTTCATGGGGAAGCATTCACTCTTTTGTAGGTTCAGTTTTAGCCGGAAAATTTCCCAAAGTCATTTAATACGGGTATTATCTCTGGAATATATGCAATTGGATCTGTAACATAAAGTAGTAAGTCATCAGCATATAGGCCTAGTTTATGTTAAATTCCTTTGCGGATTATACCCTGAAATACAGGAAGAGTTCTAAGCGTCAACGAGAGAGGCTCAATTGCTATGGCAAAAAGTAAGGGAGACAGAGGACATCCCTGGCGCGTACCCCGTGACAAAGTAAAATAGTCAGATTTAGCATCGTTGGTATATATGGAAGCTTGCGGTTCCACATATAATAAACGGATCCATGATATCAGTCCATCCCCAAAGCCGAACCTCTTTAGCACCATAAAAAGATATTCCCATTCTATCCTATAAAATGCCTTTTCTGCGTCCAAAGAGATGACCACTTCAGAGGAGTTGCTGTTTTGTTTTGAATATAAAATACTAAGAAGAGTATGAATAATAGAAAAGGAATGCCATCCTTTTATAAATCTGGTTTGCTCCTCTGAAATAATGCTAGGGAGAATGCCCTCTAAACGAGAGGCCAAAAGTTTGGATAAAATCTTGACATCAACATTGAGGAGGCTGATAGGTCTGTACGAATTACATAATGTTGGGTCCTTCCCATCTTTAAGCAATAGAGTTATAGATGCTTGTCTCAGTGTTTCTGGCAGCGTACCTAGTTCTAAGGATTCCTCGAATACAGCCAGAAGTAATGGGGCCAATGTAACATGAAATTTCTTATAAAATTCGGAAGGAAACCCGTCCGGGCCAGGTGATTTATTAGATTGCAATGAATTGATTGAGTTAATGATCTCATCTAAGGTGATGGGGCTGTCAAGTTCAGATGCCAATAGAGGGTCAACTCCGGGAAAATCAACATTTCTAAGAAAATGGTCCATGTTACCTGAATTGTCAGGAGCTCCAGCTGTGTATAAAGACGAGTAAAAACTTTTAAAAGTTGAATTAATTTCTACAGGATCCGAGGTTAATGCACCACTGGACTGCATAATCTGAGTAATAGAGTGCGAAGCTGCTCGGCTGCGCAGTTGGTGAGCCAACAACCGACTAACCTTATCCCCATATTCATAATAATTGCCACGCGTATGTAAAAAAAGCCTCTCCGCCTCACTTGTCGATAACAAATCGAACTCTGCCTGCAAATTAAGCCTTTGCTTATGCAGCTCAGGGGTCGGGTTGAGAGCATATTGGTCATCTATAGCTCGAATATTATCAGATATCTCTTTTTTCTCATCCTTACATTTCTTATTGGCATGAGCAGAATAATAGATTATCTGTCCCCTTAAGAAGGCCTTTAGAGTTTCCCAAAGTAAAGAGTAAGAGATTGAATCAGTTTGATTAGTAAGAAGAAAATCATCTATTGAAGTAGAAATATACTTGCAAAAAATGCTGAATCGGATACAAGTAGAGAATTAAGCCTTCATGGTGGACGAAAGGCACGATGTGAAGGTAGAAGAATGTCAAGACTTAAAGGAGCGTGGTCTGAAATAACAATTGGTAGATATTCAGAGTTTACAACCCAAGAAATTAGAGAGTTATTAATAAAAAAGTAATCAATGCGAGAAAAAAGAATTATGTATGTTGTAGGGAAATAGCCCGTGAGGGGCGGAGCACAGACACGCAGGAGATGTTGGATACAGTGATCAAGGGATTAACTTCATTTTTTCTTACTCAGGCGATGTCGGAAGTGAGGAGGTGCGCAGGGGTGTGAGTGTGTGAGGGTTTGTGTGAGGCTGGCATGGCAGCGCTCTCCAGGGCGTGTCAGGATATCCCTGAAGCGTGAGGGCTTTCTCGTGCCGTTGGTAAACGCCGCGTGCGAGCTCACCAAGCTGCGTCCTTGTCTGCTCCCGAGCCTTCTAGAAAGAGAGACAGAGAGAGCGATTAGGAAAAAATGCCGAAGTATGGATGTCGGAAAAATTAAGGAGAAGCGACGCGCACATGAGCTATTACTCAAACTCGCACAGGCGGAAGAGCATCCTGTTATACCCTTCCCCTGTTTGCTGAGTGGTGGAATTCTCCCGACCGACCCCCCAATCGCCGGCCGGGGTTGTGTCGGCGGCTCTGCCCCATCATGACGGGCCTTCCGGTTGTTGTCGGGCTTGACGCAAGGCTGTCCGCTTTGTGCCTGCGCGGCAGTCAGGGAAGGAGCGACTTTCCTACCATGCGCGCCGGCTGTCGGTCCATCGCAACAGTGTGAGAAAAAAAAGAATATTTTCTCACTGTGGGGTTAAAATACCTCCACGGAACAATGTAACCATTCTGAACCATAAACTCAGAGAATACCTTTGTCATTGCAGAGGGAGCCTTTGTAACAGATTTATCCAAAACTGGGTCAAGAACACAGATTAAATCTCCCCCAAATATCAAGAGATGTGTGGTCAAAGCAGGAATTTTTGACAACAAATTCTGAGCAAAAGGAGCATTATCAAAATTCGGGGCATATACATTCACCAAAACTACTGGCATTTGTGAAATTTTCCCTTCCACAATCACATATCTACCATTTACATCAGAAATAACTTTATCAAAAGAAAAGGGCACAGTCTTACTTATCAGGATAGAAACTCCCCTGGACCTGAAATCAAAATTGGAGTGGAACATATGCGATGTCCAGCGAGCTTGGAGTCTGTGTTGATCCCTGAGACGGAGATGGGTTTCCTGAAGAAATGCAACGTCAGGTTTTTGTAGTTTTAAATGTGTCAAAACTTTTGCTCTTTTAATGGGACCATACAAACCTTTCACATTCCAACTTAGGTATCTAATCGAGCTTCGGGTATTTTCCTCAATTTAGATTAATACAGAATGGAGTACAGAGAGGTTGATATCAATAGGAAAAGAAAAAAAAGAAAAAAGAGGGGGAAAAAAAACACAACAACAACAACAACACAGCATCCCTCCCCGCCTCACACCCCACCCTCCCCCACCCTACTCTGAACATCAGTTAACTTTTCTCCATTCCCAAACAATTGAGGCAGAACCCTACAACACTGGAACATCCGATACTTGTAAACCATACCCATTCTTGTTGTGTGAAGTCACTCCCGAGCATAAAAGGTGTCACAATTACCATGTATCTCAGGCAACCTATAGATTTACATGGAAACTGATATAGTTGCCCACAACCGCGTAGTTTTACAGTCACATTACAGGTATTAATAAATTGGTTAACTGTTATGTAGACAGCTTAAGACGGAGGATACCGTTCATTAAACCATAGTTGTGCTTTTTGGGCACAGTCGAATTGCAGCCTCTCATCACCGAGGTCTATCCGAATGCGAGCAGTGTATCTGAGAGAAAACCACACATTTCTCTCACGCAAGCTGTTTCTCACCGCAGTGAAGTCCGCCCTCCTCTTAGCGAGGGTAGAGTTGAAGTCAGGAAAGATGAAGACCTTACGGCCCTGATGGAAAAGTTGATTCCAATTCCCACGTTGAACAACTTTTTCTCTGTCGTGAAAGTAGTGAAACCACACAATCATCAATCATCAAGATGCTCCTTGTTCACTTTTGGAACATTTCTAGTAGAGAAAATTAATAGAAAGGGAGGCAGCATCAAGCAGGAAGCAGCGTCAAGCAGGAAGCAGCATCCTTCGAGCTGACGCTATTATATTAATTCTTCTAATCTCTATACTTTAAAATTATTTACCTTACGTTATATAAATATAACTGACACTACTTTAGATAATACAATCGTAACGTTGCGCTGTTGCTAAATTTGATCTGTTCTTACAAACATCCGCGACTAGCTTGTAGCCCGCTAGCATCACATACCGCTAGCCTTGTTTACGTTTCACATTTCTCATTTACTGCCGTTTTGTTTAAAAAGCAAATATGTCTGCTGTTTCTCTGGTTTTGAGTGCAGATGAGGACTCGCTCGAGCTTCACATGGTGCTGTTGGAACTGGAGGATGTGGAGAAGCAGATCCGCGGCCTACTCGACAAACAGCCCCACACCACGGACCTTGGGTCAACCAGCTACGGAAGGTGCAGGCTGGACCCCAGGCGAGGACCTCTCCACCTCCGTTGTTCGAGATTCCAACCAGGAACCGCTTCGCCCCTCTCCGTCAGACCAGACCTAACGCTGTGATCGTCGGGGACTCCATTGTGCGGAAAGTCCGCGTCGCTTCATCTAAAGGTAAGGTGCAGACACACTGTTTTTCTGGTGCTCGTGTCCTTGATGTTGCTGCGCAGGTATCCGAGATCCTGAAGAAGGACGAGCGCATTGGAGCGGTTGTGCTGCATGCGGGGGCGAACGACATCAGGCTGCGGCAGACGGAGGTTCTGAAGAGGGACTTCGCCAGCCTGATCGAGACGGTACGAGGCAGATCACCCACCGCGAAGATCATCGTCTCTGGACCTCTTCCCACATACAGACGTGGAGCCGAAAAGTTCAGTAGACTTCTAGCTTTAAATGATTGGTTAGTTTCTTGGTGTAATGAACAGAATCTGGCGTTTGTTAATAACTGGAATCTGTTCTGGGAGTGTCCTAGGTTGTGTCATCCTGATGGCCTGCACCCCAGCAGCCTCAGAGCGGAACTGCTGTCTGACAACATCTCCAAGGCGCTACACTCCAAGTGACTGCCTATCGTAAGTACATCTTCCTACAATAACAACATTCATCATAATCAATGCTCAATTAATAGTCCAGCACCTGTAATACATACTATAGAGACTGTGTCTGTTCCCCGAGCTATAAAAATACAGAGAAAATCTTGGAAAGTCTGTCTTCGTAACCTAATTAACATAAAATTAAATCATACTGAATCCACATCCAGCACCTTTAATCTGAAGCTAGGACTATTAAACATTAGATCTCTTGCGTCTAAGGCTCTTATTGTTAACAAAATCATTACTGATCAGGAATGTAATTTAATATGTTTAACGGAAACTTACATTTACATTTACATTTATTCACTTAGCAGACGCTTTTATCCAAAGCGACTTACAAATGAGAAAGATACAAGCAAAACTTGGATTAAACCAAACGAGTACATAGCATTAAATGAAGCCAGTCCTCCTGGATACAGTTATGTACATCAGCCTCGTTCAACTGGTAGAGGAGGAGGTGTTGGTCTCATCCATAGTCAAAATCTAGGCGTCACAAGAAAACCTAGTCATTAATTTAATTCTTTTGCAATTCTTTATACCAGTATATCTTATGAAGCCACAAAAAATAAGTCAATTCCTATAATTATTATTTACAGACCCCCAGGGCCATATATTGAATTTTTTAGTGACTTTGCAGACTTTATCTCAAACCTGGTTGTGTCTGTAGATAAAGCATTAATCGTCGGTGATTTTAATATTCATTTTGATAACCTGGAAGACCCTCTGAGAATAGCGGTTGTGTCCATCTTAGATTCAGTAGGGATTAATCAGAACGTAATCGGGCCTACTCATAATAGTGGTCACACTCTTGACCTGATACTAACATACGGATTAAGTATAGAAAATATTGTAATTTTTCCGCAGTCTGAAGTTGTCTCAGACTATTATCTTTCTCGTTCATAATCCATATTGATCATAATATTTCCACCTCGCATCGCCACTGCGTAAAACGTACTTTCACATCAGCTACTGCACCGAGCTTCATAAATAACCTCGTAGAAACATCAATTAGATTTGGATCACCATCAGATCCGATAGAACTCAATCAGGTGACTGAAAGCTTAGAGTCAACTCTCCGCTACACGCTACATAGAGTGGCTCCACTCAAAAGAAAAATAATTAGAGAGAAAAAATTAGCACCCTGGTATAACAATCAAACGCGTACCTTAAAACAGACAACTCGAAAATTAGAATGTAAATGGTGTCAAACCAAACTGGTGATATTCCAAACAGCATGGAAGGAGAGCCTCCTGAAATATAGACAATCTCTTAGCGATGCTAGAAAAATCTATCTCTCCACCTTAATAGGAGATAACAAAAACAATTCTAGATTTCTATTCAACACAGTAGCAAAATTAACTAGGAATAAAACCACTACAGAGAGAAACACTCAATCATTACATAGTAGTGAAGATTTCATGAAATTTTTCATTGGTAAGGTTGAAAATATTAGATGTGAAATTCAGGCTATTAAAATAAAACCAGAGAGTATTGTAACAAACCCATTAGATGGTAATGTAGCAATATCAGATCAATGTTTAGTGTTTTGGTCCGCTTAGAGAGACCGAACTAGCTTCATTAATCTCTTCAGCCAATTCATCAACTTGCATACTAGATCCTGTGCCTACATGTTTCTTTAAACAGATTTGTCCAGGAGTAATTGAACCACTTTTAAATATAATCAATTCTTCCATTAGCACTGGCTATGTACTTAAATCACTTAAATTAGCAGTTATTAAACCCCTGATTAAAAAACCCCTCTCAACTGTCCAGCTATAGACCTATATCAAATCTCCCCTTCATCTCTAAGATCTTAGAAAAGGTTGTAGCAAAGCAGTTATACTCATACTTACATAGGAATAACATTCATGAAATGTATCAGTCAGGATTTAGACCTCATCATAGCACAGAGACAGCGTTAGTTAAAGTAGTAAATGACCTACTACTGGCCTCTGATCAGGGTTGTGTCTCGCTGCTTGTGTTACTCGACCTTAGTGCAGCTTTTGATACTATAGATTATACTATTCTCCTTGATAGATTAGAAAATGTTGTTGGCATTAAGGGAACAGTCCTCTCCTGGCTCAGGTCTTATCTGACCGATCGTTATCAGTACATAGATGTAAATGGAGACTTCTCCACGCATACCGAGGTTACCTTTGGAGTTCCACAGGGTTCTGTTTTAGGCCCACTGCTTTTTACTTTATATATGCTACCTCTAGGTCAAATTATTCGTAAACATGGAATTAGCTTCCACTGTTATGCTGATGATACACAGTTGTATGTTTCAGCAAAGCCAGAGGACAGACAGCAGCTTAGTAAAGTTGAGGATTGTGTAAAGGACATTAGATGTTGGATGTTAACTAACTTCCTTTTACTTAAATCTGATAAAACAGAAATATTTTTATTAGGATCACGTGTAGCTAGAAATAATCTTTCTGATCACATGGTTACTCTGGATGGACTTTCTGTTTCATCATGTACAGCAGTAAAAGACCTTGGAGTGATTATTGATTCCAGCCTATCATTTTATGCTCATGTAGATAATATTACTAGGATAGCCTTCTTTAATCTCAGAAATATTTCTAAGATTAGAAATATATTGTCACTACATGATGCAGAAATACTAGTTCATGCATTCGTCACCTCTAGATTAGATTACTGTAATGCCGTACTGTCTGGATGTTCCAGTAGGTGCATAAACAAACTCCAGTTAGTCCAGAATGCAGCTGCTAGAGTTCTAACTAGAACCAGAAGATACGACCATATCACCCCAATCTTATCAACACTGCACTGGCTCCCAGTGAAATCTCGCATTGATTATAAAATACTTTTATTAATCTATAAAGCACTAAATGGTCTTGCACCACAGTATCTAAGCAACCTTTTGGTTTTCTATGATCCGCCACGCCTACTTAGATCAAAAGATGCAGGCTATTTGACGGTACCTCAAATAGTGAAGGCTACAGCAGGGGGAAGAGCTTTCGCTTATAGAGCCCCACTGTTATGGAACAGTCTTCCAGTTAGTGTTCAGGACTCAGACACAGTCTCAGTGTTTAAGTCTAAGCTTAAAACGTATTTGTTTACTCAAGCCTTCCCTGACTAGACTTTCTATTATACTAATTCCCAGTCCTAATAATCTTTTCTCTCCCTCTCTCCTTCTGCTGAGCCACACACGATTTTATGGAGATACTAGAGATCCTGATCCTTTCTGATCTCCGTACCTGCCTGATCCTTTTCGGATGTCCTGCCTCTGGATGGAGCTCTAATCTACTCCAATTCCAGACTGCTGGGACTATGGCTGCTTCTAAGGCCATACAGGCTTCATATAAGTCAATAATGAACTTTTTCACAATATCTGTTGTTACCCAGTTGAGGATGGGTTCCCTTCAGAGTCTGGTTCCTCTCAAGGTTTCTTCCTCTTAAAACATCTTAGGGAGTTTTTCCTTGCCACCGTCGCCACTCAGTGGCTTGCTCAGTTGGGATAAATTTGCACCTTTAATATCTGTATACCGTGTTGATATTTCTGTAAAGCTGCTTTGAGACAATGTCTATTGTAAAAAGCGCTATAAAAATAAAATTGAATTGAATTGAATCAATCTGGGCCTTTGATTCTCTCACTCCTCTGAGGGCAACTCACTTTATCAGTGAGTTGTTTATTAGCCGAATTTAGCTTTAGCACCGTCTGTTCCAGTGCTACATTGCGGTCACTGTAATCGTTCAGGTGCTGGTCAAGCTCATCAATACGCCTTCCTTGTGATTCAATGCCCGATTTAAAACTCTCAAAAGACGCAACAACTGGGGCCAGAGCTGAGTCAATAGCTGCTTTCACCTGTACTGCGATGGTAGATGTTAGCTCCACGATCAAAGTGGTGCGGAGGTTTTCCAGGTCAAACGGTAGCTTGTTGCCATGAGTCGTCATGCTCAGTGAGGATTTAGGTTTCCATAGTCTTTCAGAAGCCATAAGTCCTTTCTGGTTATAATTGTAAACCGAGTAATTGAAAAAGAACGCACCAAATGTCTTAGAAAAGATTCAGGTTGCCTGAAAAGCACAATTAAAAGATAAAATGCTCGGGAGCTCACTCCACGTGTGCCTTCTCACTCACATGCTCAGCCAGAAGTCCAAGACAGCTTGGTTAAACAGCAGAGACATGACGGCTGAGCGTTTACTTCACAAAGCTCCAATTGTAACAAGGTCTCTTATAAACTGTGTTGTGAGTGTGTGCGAGATTGACTGCAGGTGTCCGTAATCAAAACTGCAGTCAAATCAAAAGTGTAGTCATCGTTGGCCATGTTTGTAGTCTGCGCTGCATTCTGGGAACTGTAGTCGCGAGCTTGTGATGAAGTGACACAGAGACATCACTGTAACCATGGAAATAGGGCACATCACAATCTGTGGGTTTGGTCTGCCATTTATGTTGAAACAGTTGAATAAATAAAACTTATAATTTAATAATGACAAAAGAAATGTTGCTATGTAAATGGTGGATGGGCCAGTCTGTCTGTGCATAATTGTAATTCATAAACAAATGCCTCAGCTGATGTAAGATTTATTGCTTGTTTATTTATACTTGTTATTATTAATATTATATATTGTTAAATATTTTTATTGGCATAGCAGTGAGTCAAAAAATAGTTCCACTTCTGTCTTTCAGCCGTTACCATTTTCTGCTCCCAGTTATCTGTGCACTTGATCTTTTATGGAATTTTAATGCAAGTGAGCTGGATCAATTGCTCAACCTCAGCTGCTTCTCTGAGGTCATGGCTGATGTCCTTTCTTCTTGGCATGATGTAGACACACACCTGAGTGAACACCAAAAGTTCTGCTTTTATAGACGTAGTTACATTTCTTTGATGATTAACTAATCTTGTGCATTTCCTTAGTAACACATGGCTGCTAATTAATCTCTTAATGATGAAGGGCGCACGGTGGCTTAGTGGTTAGCATGTTTGCCTCACACCTCCAGGGTCAGGGGTTCGATTCCCACCATGACCCTGTGTGTGTGGAGTTTGCATGTTCTCCCCCAGTCCAAAGACATGCAGGGTAGGCTGATTGGCATGTCCAAAGTGTCTGTAGTGTATGAATGGGTGTGTGAATGTGTATGTGAGTGTGCCCTGCGATGGATTGGCACCCTGTCCAGGGTGTACCCCGCCTTGTGTCCGATGCTCCCTGGGATAGGCTCCAGGTTCCCCCGTGCCAGTCCATCGCAGGGAACAATCACATACACACTCACACACCCATTCATACACTACGGACACTTTAGACACGCCAGTCAGCGTACTATGCATGTCTTTGGACTAGGGGAGGAAACCAGAGTACCGGGAGGAAACCCCTGCAGCACTGGAGAACATGCAAACTCCACACACACATGGCCCCAGCGGGACTCGAACCCCGGAGGTGTGAGTCGAACCACTAAGCCACCGTGCCACCACTGTTTGTAATGACATCTTCAAGATGCTTCCTTTATGAAGAAATTAATCGGCCGCAGTATTCAGGTGTGATTTTGGCCCATTCTTCTAAACTTATTGTTTTAAAATCTTATTCAATTGGATTCAAGTCAGGTGATTGACTGGGCCATTCTAATATCTTGATTTTTTCCTCTCTGAAACCAATTGAGAGTTTCCTTTGCTGTATGCTTTGGATCGTTGTCTTGCAGGAAGCTCCACCCACATCTCATCTTCATCGTCCTGGTGGATGGCAGCAGATTCTTCTCAAGTATCTCCAAGTAAAGGGCTCCAGTCATCGTTCCTTCAATTATATGAAGTCTGCCAGTACCATGCGATGAAAAACAGCCCCACACCATGATGCTTAAACCTCCAAACTTCAGTGTTGGTAGTGTTTTTAGGGTGATGTGCAGTGCCATTTCTTCTCCAAATATGGTATGTAGTATGACAGCCCAGTATTTCATAGGCTTGTCCGAATGAGTTGAAGCAAACTTTAAACGAGCTTCAACATGCCTTTTCTTTAGTAATAGAGTCTTGCGGGGCGAGTGTGAGCAGTGGAGTGCATTGCCTATTGTTTTCTCTGTGACGATGGCACCTGCTGCCTCCAAGTGTTCCTGGAGCTCTTTCCGAGTGGACCTTGGCTCTCAGGCTACTCTTCTGACTATTCTTCTGACTCCATGGTCAGAAATCTTACAAGGAGCTCCTGTGCGTGGCTGATTGATGACAGAGTAATGTTGCTTCCACTTGCAGATAATGGTCCTAATGGTGCTTACTGGAAGATTCAGAAGTTTCGAAATACATTTGTATCTGATTCCATCAATATGTTTCGCAACAATAAGGTTGTGAAGGTCTTGGGAGAGCTCTTTCGCTTTTACCCATCATGAGATGTTTCTTGTGTGACGCCTATGTACCGAGAAGTATTTTTATAGACCATCAATTTACTAACCCAACTGATATTAATTTGCACACATAAGGGATATAATTACTTATGGATTTCATCTGATTCATTGCCTTACCTTGCCTTGCACAACTGCTTTTTCTTAGCATGTTCAATACTTTTTTCCTGTGTCATTCCACTTTATTACACATAACTTTATTTATGGACTTTAATGTTGTGAATTCTTTATATTTCCAGATTTCTTTAGTTAATGCTGATATCTGGTGAACATTTCATGTGAATAGCCTCATTGGAAATATATTTACTGAACAAAATGTTGACGCATTCAATACTTATGTCCCCCACTGTAGATCTGGAGTATATCCCAAGAGCACTGGGCACAAGGCACACTGGATTGGACACCAGTCACACACACACTCATATACTCACTCACACCTAGGATCAATTTAGAGTCACCAGTTCACCTATACCAGCATGTGTTTGGGAGGTGGTGGAAACCTGGAAGTAACCCACATGACATGCAAACTCCATACAGACAGTAGATTAATTTACATTCTGAAGAAACTTGGGAGAGAGAAATAGTTTGTATATATTGTAACCTTATTTTTGACAGGTCTAGGTCAAAGGTCAAAAAGATACATATTCTTACTCTCTATATCTAGGTCAAAGGTCATGATCATAAAATATATTTATAGTTATGTTAAATCGGGATCACATACATTCCTGACACAAACGTTACCATACATGGTACGGCCATATGTATTCCAGACACCCACACACGTTGCACACATGTTCTTTCTTTTCACATAGAATATGAAACACTCTGAGGTAGGTCATAAAAATATATATAGTTATGTTAATGCCTGGATCACATCCATTCCTGACACAAATGTTACCATACATGGTATGGCCATGTGTATTACACATCCAAACAAAAATATGACACACACAGGTTGTGTTGGGAAGAATAGAAAAAATGTTAGAACATGAAAAGATTCAATATTGGGTAATGTCAAACGGATGTACAGCCAGGTTTTTTTTTGATGCAGAAAAAGGAACCGTTTTGCTTTTCAAGTTCTCGGTCCCGGGACACATCCACTGGAGCCGTGCTACAGAGAATGTAACTTTTAACAAAGGTGACTGGAAAAAGTTCAGAAAATGGTGCAAGGATTTTGACTACATTGTTAGAATGGACTTCTTTTCCCCGGATGCGTACAGACGTAAATGGAACAGTACATCTCTTCAATGCAAATACCGTATCAGAGCAACAAATTTCTGCAAGAACCAGGTTTCACTGCACTGTGCTGCTGTATTAACCGGTGACAACGCCCCTGATAACAATGAGAATTGTGAAGTGAGGTATGACTGAACCAGCTGGCACGATCTGCAACGCTACTTCCATCAAATCGATGAATTATTCCAAAAAACTGGAAGAGACAAAGAAATGATGCAAATAAAAGTAAGGCTAGAAGATCTCTTCTTCTGAGATCGTCAATATACTACTCTTGATCAGAAACTCCACCTTCCCCAAGACTCCTCCCACACGCTATATCAATGAGTCTGAATACGTATCGAGTCAAAGTATTCTGAGCATCAACCAGCAATATGGCTTGTGAATTCAATCCCGTTTTCTACAACTCTGATGCTACCCGGTATGATGATGATGATGTGACCAGTTCGGGTTTTGAAGACGGCGAAAACCTAGGAAAAAGAAATCTGACCTATCTGACAACGAACGATGAAGCCGACGGGTGTATGACCAACAGTGTGCTAACCATCATACGTGCTGTTACGGGAGAACTGTTGGACAGAGTTATCCAACAAGATCTGAAGGACAACTGCCACGGCTGCGCGATCGAACATCCGAATCAACTCCAACACGCATGTTTGTTCGATCCTGAAGAGTACTATCTACACCTAAACAGCTACAGATTGCTGAAAAAACTGTTTAAACCGTGGTTCAAATACACATTGGCAAGAGGTCTGAAACTGTGTGGAATCAAACACACTCCTTCCCTGGAAAAAATTCAAGGTATCCCTGAAGCCACCATGTGTAAATGGCGAGACGAGCCTCACAACAAAACCATGTTGAACGAGGTCAAGGAGAAAACCAAAGACGTTTTCAACGACCAAGTGTGCGAAGACATTGTAGATTACTGGACCTTTCACTCATCTCTGGAACCCGCTGAACCGTCGCATATGTGGGAAACTTCACCCACACACGTTGCACACATGTTCTTTCTTTTCACATAGAATATGAAACACTCTGAGGTAGGTCATAAAAATATATATAGTTATGTTAAATCTGGATCACATACATTCCTGACACAAACGTTACCATACATGGTATGGCCATATGTATTCCAGACACCCACACACGTTGCACACATGTTCTTTCTAACACTCTGAGGTAGGTCATAAAAATATATATAGTTATGTTAAATCCGGATCACATACATTCCTGACACAAACGTTACCATACATGGTACGGCCATATGTATTCTAGACACCCACACACGTTGCACACATGTTCTTTCTAACACTCTGAGGTAGGTCATAAAAATATATATAGTTATGTTAAATCTGGATCACATACATTCCTGACACAAACGTTACCATACATGGTATGGCCATATGTATTTCAGACACCCACACACGTTGCACACATGTTCTTTCTTTTCACATAGAATATGAAACACTCTGAGGTAGGTCATAAAAATATATATAGTTATGTTAAATCTGGATCACATCCATTCCTGACACAAATGTTACCATACATAATGGTAACATTATAAATGTTACCGTACAATGGATGTACAGCCGGGTTTTTTTTCAATGCAGAAAAAGGACCCGTTTTGCTTTTCAAGTTCTCGGTCCAAGTCACACGATCTTTCCTTTCACATAGAATATGAAGCACTCGAGTCAGGCCTAGGTCAAAGGTCAACACCGTAAAACCCCGTTCTGATGCATTAACACACACCCACACACCCCACACACACTAGCATGCATACGAACCATCTGTAAAAGTCGAGCACTTCGAAAGTTTGAACATCGGCAAAGTTCAACAGAATTTCCAGAGTCTATCCTTCACTATTTCCAGACACCATGGATTTCTCAGCAGGTAAGAATATGTATTTTAATCAATTAATAGTTAAATATAAATTGAAATACAATGTTTATGTAATTATCCAATTGGCAATGATATTGATATAAACTTAGAACTAATCTTTCTGAGTACAAAAATCATCATCTTTATCTGTTCATTATGTAATCTGTTCATTATGTAAAAAAAATAAATAAATAAATAAATAAATAAATAAATAAATAAAAGCTCTTTCACATGTTCTGTGACTTATAGATATGAGTGATGCAATAGAAGACCAAGAGGAAATCATCTCGGAAACCAACATTCAACAAGACATCAAACTACAACAGATCTGTGCAGTGTGGCGTGAATTCTTCGAAGCAAAGACTGATTTATTGGAAAACTTTGGACAGATTGATTATACACTTGAATCTGGTCGAGGTACAGATTTTATCCCTTTACTGTACAGCACACTTGAAAATGTGAATAGATGTCTCTCAGTGAACATAAAGTTGATTAGAAAATTGTATGATAGATATGGCGCAGAAACGACTGAAATGCAGTTCGGATATAGAGACTAAAAAGAAAAGAGAACCAAAAATTCTCCATTATCGCATGATTTCTTTTATAACGGAAACCAGAGTTTTTCAAATGGTCCGTTATATCATGATTCGTACACACACCCCTGAACCCATGTTTAACTGAAGCGATCAACCGGCTGAACGAAAGTTTAATTCCGTCACACCAAGTCGTTAGTGAGAGACCTAATCTGAGTCCAAATTACGTCGTATCAAACACATCGGTGACGCCAAACGATATATTTTCTGAATTAAATCAATGTCTGTTAGAGTTACATAATAACCTAAATGAACACGGTCATTCAGTACAATTAAACCCTGATCTAATCGATGCAGTCAATCAGTTGAATGAAAATTTAAGATCGTCAGACCAGAGCAATACTCAAAATGAAAACCCCAGCCGAAATTCCAGTCAAACTGTATCAAGTACGCCGGTGACGTCGCATGACATATTTTTCGAATTAAATCAATGTCTGTTAGAGCTACAAAATAACCTAATCGAACAAAGAGAATCTATGCAGATAAATCCATGTTTAATAGACGTGGTGAATCAAATCAATGAAAATATTTCATTATCTCCCGTTCAGAATATCGTCTCAACTCCAGAAAACGCTCAGGAACCTAGACCGTTATCTTCTCATGATATGATACACGAACTTAATCAAAGTCTTATGAGGATAAATGACAGTCTTAACTTAATCGAAAACCCTGCCAATATTGCACAAAATTCGGAAAACGATAATGAGTACAACCGTCCAATGGAAAACATACACTCGCCTAATACCCAAGATTCCCAAATGGAAAACACACACTCGCCCGATACCCAAGATTCTCAATTGGAAAACATGCACTTGCCCGATATCCAAGATTCTCAAATGGAAAACATGCACTCGCCCGATATCCAAGATTCTCAAATGGAAAACATGCACTCGCCCGATATCCAAGTAGAGCAAGAGGGTGATGGATTAGATCTTAATATCCAAGTTGAGCAAGATGGTGATGGATTAGATCCTAATATTAGAATAATTAATCGGGAAAGATTCAACAACACTGAGATTAGGAGAAGAGTGAATTTTTCTTCTATCGCGAACGTTGACAGCTTTGCAGATTTTTATAATTATGTTTTAGAGATTTTAAACAGTGTGATTGAAATCGCTAACAATTTAATTTCTGCTAAGGATGTAGTCACCGTTGAAATTAGAGGTGATACGATCAATGTTTCATCACACGTTCAATTAGACAATGGTGTCATTGATTTACGTTCTTTTCTGACCATGCTCGAAAATGCAATTCAGAGTAAACGTGAAATTTTTACCGATAATACCCTTGAAATAGTCGTCCAAATCGTCCGACCACCTCGGGGTCGTGGAATTAGAAGGAAAATAGGCCATATATTCAAATCAGAAACCATGCAGAAGAAAATGCAGCATCTATACATTTTTCACAACAGAGACAACATGTGCTTCGCCTTGTGTGTTAGCCAACTTTTGAATCGTGAAAAAAATGATTTTGAAACCGAACAAATCGCTAGAAAATTACAACACAATGTGGGATTATCCGTAAACACCGCGGTCAGCTTCGCTGACGTATCGAGATTTGAGAGACATTTGAATTGTAAAATTGTAATCGTACACTGTTCTGCTAGCAAAGCCGGATACTCTTTCTTTCAAACTAGCAAGACTCCCCACGAAAAAACAATTTACTTGTTTTTACATGACAACCACTATTATGGGGTTAAAAGTATCACCAGACTTTTAGGAACGAGTCATGTTTGTCATTTCTGCCATTCGGGGTTTGACATTTTATGGAAACATAAATGCGCTTATAGCTGCAACGTTTGTCACGACCCCGATTGTTGCAAACACCCTAAGAATGTTACTAAATGTCCAGAGTGTCAGAGACTGTGTAGCTCACATTACTGTTTCGAGAGGCATAAAGCAAAGATTCAATCGCGCAAAGGCGAATATTCTATGTGTGAAACGGGATTCTGCTGCGGTAAATGTAAACGCGTGATACGGGATAAACCTTCTAATCGTGAGAATCACGTATGTGCACATTCGAAATGCATACTCTGTGGCCAAAAACTAGATGAGGATATCGAGCATAGATGTTTTATACAGAGGGCTAGGAAAGAAAGCGATAATACGGATTATGTGTTTTACGATTTCGAGACTAGGCAGGAAACAGGAACACATGTAGCTAATTTCATATGCTGTATTGATTTTAAGGGAGAGGAGTGGGTGGCTGAAGGGGATGATTGCGTCAGTGCCTTCTTTAAAAAGTTTCGGTGTAATACATACCACGGTTACAAGTTTATCGCTCATAACGCTAGAGGGTTAGATTCATACCTTTTGTTAAACCGTTTAGTGAAAGAAGGAATCACACCCGAAATCATAGCGCAAGGTGGTAAAATTTTGTGCTTCATCGATACCGCGTTTCATCAGTCCTACAATGATAGTCTATGCTTCTTACCCATGAAATTGAGTAGCATCCCAAAAGCCATGGGGTTTTCGGAAAGCAAGAAAGGCTATTTTCCCCATTTCTGGAACACCGTAGAACATCAGGATTACGTAGGGCCGTATCCTGACCCTAAGTTTTACGGTATAGATGGCATGATGCCTAAGGATAGAAAAGAATTCTTTAAGTGGTACAGAATGGTTTCTGACAAAGTCTTTGATTTCAAGAAAGAGATGGCGGAATACTGTGTGAACGACACAGAAATTTTGAGAAAGGGTTGTATAGCTTTCAGACAAGAAATTCTGGATAGTACAAAGGTCGATCCTTTTAAATGCATAACAATCACATCTGTGTGCATGAAAATCTTTAGAACCAAGTTCCTGCGTAAAGACACTTTAGCTATTCCGCCGCTTGATAATTACATCACCGCTCAGAAATCTTTCTCAACACCTTCCATTCAATGGCTCGAATATGTTTCAAAAACGCAAAACCTACCCATTCGCCACGCGTTGAATGAAGGTGAAGTCAGGTTTGGTACCTATTACGTAGATGGTTACTGTGAGGAAGGGGAAAACCGTAAGGTTTTTGAGTTTCTTGGATGTTTTTATCACGGCTGTGAAAAGCGTTTTCCCTCAATGACCCCGCATCCTCTTACCAAATCAAACGCAACCTTCGGAGATATCCGTCAAAAATCGATGGACAGAATTAAGAATTTGCAAGACACTCTCAAGTTGCAAGTCACTCTGATGTGGGAACACGAGTGGAATGAAATGAAAAAAAAAACGACAATCTCGTGCTAAATTTTCTAAAAGACTTTGACTTTCCTGAGCGTTTAAACCCACGAGATGCTCTTTACGGCGGTCGAACAAACGCGTTAAATTTGCATTATGTAGCTCAACCCGGTGAGAGAATCGATTATTTCGACTTTACCTCTCTTTACCCATCCGTAAATAAGACAAAGATGTACCCAATCGATCACCCTATCATCATTTATCGTGACTTTCGACCTCTGAAATATTACTTCGGTATCATTAGAGCAAAGGTATTACCACCTAGGGGTCTGTGGGCACCTGTTCTACCATTTCGTGTAAAAAGCAAACTCCTCTTTCCTCTATGTAGAACGTGTGCCGAACATCAGCTAAAACAATGCGATCATATGGCTCAGGAGAGAGCTCTTACCGGAACATGGGCATCTATCAAAATTGAGAAAGCCGTCGAAAAAGGTTACAAAATTCTAAAAGTGTTTGAAGTGTGGCACTTTCCTAAAAGGTCTGATAAGCTTTTTACGAGATATATTAAAATGTTCCTCAAGACCAAACAGGAAAGTTCAGGTTATCCGTCCTGGGTCGTTGATGAATCATCTAAACGTGAGTACATTCGCGAATATAAGGAGAACGAAGGGATTACGTTGGATCCAAAATTTATCACCGTTAATCCTGCCAAAAGATCAGTGGCTAAACTCGCACTAAATTCGTTGTGGGGTAAGATGTGTCAAAGACCAGACAGATCAAACACGACCTTAATTCGCGATCCTGCCGAGTTTTTACAGTTCATGTTCTCCGATATTTATAATGTGAGTCAGTTGTCTTTTTTGAATGAGAACGTGGCGATGGTACAGTGGCGTTACGCAGACGAGAGATTGATTAAACCGCTAAACGCTAATGTATTCATCGGCATTTTCACTACAGCGTACGCTAGACTCGAGCTGTACAATTTGATGGATCGATTGGATCAGCGTTGAATGTACACAGACACCGATAGCGTCATTTTTAAAAGTAAGGAAGGTGACTGCATGCCGCCCTTAAGCGATTACTTGGGTGGGCTTACCAGCGAACTAGATGATGGCAATCAAATCGTAGAATTCATAAGTGCAGGTCCGAAAACCTACGGTTACAAAACCGTAAAAGGAAAAACAACCATGAAAGGTAAAGGGTTTACTTTAAATTGTATCAATTCTGAAATTGTCAATTTGAAATCACTAACAGAACTGGTGGACAAGCAAGTGAAAAATCCGGATCATACCGGTCATCTCGTAACCACGCATAACCAAATCGTGAGAGATAAAAAGGGGTTTCATTTGAGAAACAAATCACAGTTGAAAAGGTTCAGGGTTGTGTACGATAAGCGTGTTTTATTATCTGATTTTACAACTCTCCCTTACGGATATTAAGACTATTCGTGTATATATGTGTATATAGTTTCTGTTGATGTGTTTTGTAATGGAAAATATGAATGTGACAGCTTTTGATGTTAGGATGCAACTTCCCTTTTCATGTATTGTATGTGGACCGAGTAATAGTGGAAAATCTTATTTTATCAAAATGTTGTTGGAAAACTGTAAAGAGGCAATGTCGGTTGTTCCGGAAAACATTGTCTGGTGTTATACATGTTGGCAGCCTCTGTACGATGAATTATTGACCAGAATAAATATAAATTTTCTTCAAGGAATCCCTGATTCTTTGTATGATGACGAACTATTTCCTCCAAATAAAAAAAACTTGTTGGTAATCGATGACTTGAAAAGGCTTTTACAAAATACACACACCACAGAAATCTGAGCGTCATCTACCTCGTTCAAAACTTGTTTTTTCAAGGCAAGACCAGTAGAACAATCAACCTGAACACCAACTACATGGTTCTTTTTAAAAACCCTAGAGATAAATTACAGATCAGCATACTGGCTCGTCAAATGTATCCGGGTAACAACAAGTATTTTTTAGAATGCTTTCTCGATGCCGTCTCTAGACCTTATGGGTATTTATTTGTTGACCTGAAAGCACAAACACCAGAAGAACTTCGTCTCCGGTCAGGGTTGTTTCCGGGGGAGAAACCGGTTGTGTATGTTCCGAAGAAGAAAAAAAAACTTTAAAGTATCGACAACAAATGTCTGAGCGATTGAAAAAAACCCTCCCGTTGCTGAATTCATTACACAGGTCTCCATCCCGAAGGAGAAAGGATATATTACGTGATGCGCCCACAGATCTCATCCTGAGCATATGTGAACTAGCTTTAAACGTGCTCAGGGGAAACATACCACTGACGACAAAACAGTATCGGGTTTTAAAAAAACAAAAAAAATGGATCAAACTATTTGCTGAAAAAGAGCGTCCGTAGAAAGAAAAAGGAAAGTTATTAATCAATCCAGAGGATTTCTTCTGCCTTTGCTAAGTATAGCCATTCCTTTTATAAGCAGTTTAATCGCATCCCGCAACAATTAACATGGAGACCGCGGAGAAAATGTATTTAGTCTCTCAACATCAGATCGATAAACTTAGAAACATCGCCACAGAGAAGGAAACCATAAGAAAGGCTGTTGAAAACAACTTGGACGATGCAATACAAGGTATTTTATCAAGGACTGATCTGAACGAATACGATAAGGTGAAACTCTACGCGTCTGTGCTGCAAAATTTTTTAAACTTGGTTAAAGTAGGAGAGCAGGAAACCGCTCAATTGACCCTGTCTCTACCTAAAATATTGGAAAGCAAAACGGAAGCAGCGGTGACCGAACCACCCAAAGACGAGATCGTGCAAGAGGTCCTCGTTAACATTTCTGTTAGAAACAAAAGAAATGCTTCGTACGTTATGGAAAAACTTTTAAAAGCCGGTGCTGCGTGGAACGATAGCGGTGAATTTATTTTTAAAGGAAACACTATCAAAGGATCTCACATGGTGGATTTGCTTAAAAATCTCACGGCCCCTCATCGAGTATCCGACGAACGGAAGCCTTTAGGTTGGAAAGAGTTCTTACAGACAGTAGCCAACCTAAATATACCCTTTTCAGCAATACCTAATGGCGGTGTTCGACGCAAAATATCTGACATAAAAAGATCTAAAGATATCTCGCACCTTGTTTCCCTACCTAAAAGCAAAGACTATGATTCCGAACAGGTTTTCAAATCCCCCATTTTTAGCCGTTCTGACTGGTTTGTTTTTTGAAATGACGAGGGACAAAGAATGTTACGTTATGTTGCCCTTTATTTCAATAAAATAACTTTTGTTTAACATTTTTCTTGTGAAGCATCGTCATTTAACATTCCACTACAACTACTTGCAAATGAAACATATCTAGAGAGTTAACACATTGTACACATGTAATTGAATGCTTTTTATTTACTCTAGGGTACATTTTTTTAACAAAAGACACAACAGTGTTATCATTTCTATTTAAATCTTTGCTATACATAGACATAATACGGTTAAATGAATAACCTTTAGCTTTGTGACACAGAAAAAACACACAGTGTTGCCCGCAGCACACCGACGTAAAGTTTTGAACTTGTACAGGGTTATATTATATTTTGCAACAGTTCTTTGTCAAAAAATAATGAATCGATTTCGTAGTCTGAAGGGTTTCCGTACGAGTCAAAAAATTCTCCTGTGTTTTCGTCATTAAGGCATAACGCTAGCCAGTGCTCACCCGGCATGTGTCTCGGATGTGTGTTTACGATGAATAAAGCTGGAAACTTTCTCAGAGTACTTGTAGGTAACTCGTCACAGGCCATCACGCCATGAAATATTTTATCTATTTCAGGACAACTTCTCATAACCTCCGTTAGTTCTCTGGTATCCATGAGTTACTGGTAATCGATGAGCACGTTTCTTCGATTGTTTATTTCTAGAATGCTGTCAAAACTGGCGTACACGATTAGATTCACTGTGCTCGGAAGCGGTTGTCGAAATCTGAGTTCCAATCGCATATCTCCCGATTTTATTAATGACAAATGTTGCCCACAATCGTCATCAGGATTCAGGTTGAATGCAAATAAAGTATATCCGTTCAGGTACTCTTCTCTGTTTATCGACAAAGCCTGATCTTTCAGCTGCTTTCCTGATGCTAAAATTAAAGAATGGAATTCACGGACCACGTTACTGGACTGAAAAACAGGCTGAAACGGTTTTGCAGGATATTGCGTACCATCTATGTACAGCGCGATAAACTCTGCATCGTAATGTTTAAAATTAAAAGGGTTTTTATTGTACGACCCACTGAAGGCATCGTTGTCTACCATCCCAAAGATAATGGTTTTTGGTAAAGGGCCGAGGAAAAGGTTCTCTTGTGAACAAATGTGGCTCCCTGCAGCTAGACTGAAGGTCTTCAAACAGACTCTTTCAATCGGATACTTGGCTGTGGCGCTGAGAAGTGCTTGTCCGTGACCGATTTTTACAGACGGTGAGACGGTTACTTTCTTCACAAAAAGAGAAGCGTTGAGTATTTTCAGATTGAAATTTGCATTTCCTTCCTTCATCAAACAGAATTCAGTTTTGCTGCGAACCATTTTAATCCTCAAATCGATACCGTTCAGTAAAAGTTTATCCTGAAAAAATATATCCGAGTGAATGTGTCCAATCAGGTCGAAGGTGTTGCTTTCAGCACTGAAACTGGCCCTTTTTTTGAGACCTTCGTTTCGTCCGTCTGGGTCTGTGGCGTCCATATGCCCCGCTGTGTCTTTGTAGAATAGCCAGGTGCAAAATTGTGTTTCCAGTGTATCTTTTCCATAGTTGAGAAGACTTTCAAAGGTAGCACGGTATGGGTATGTACTGCTAGATTGAGAAATAAGACGATCCCCGAGCATGACATCCACTTGTGAAAAAAGTGAGGCTACGGGGTAGTTAACGACCCCAGCCTTTGCATCGTTAGCTATATTGGAACTGTCGGGGTTCACAATTTTAGAGGTCAGATGTAAAAAAGTGTTGTTAAAGTAGAGGTAATCCTCCCCGTTTCCAGCCACGTAGAACTCCAGGGGTCCGTTGTCCGTAAGAGCGGAAAGTGGAGGTATTTCGACATAAGTGTACTTTTCGATACTCGTTTGGGTATAAGGTAATGTGAAAATATCCAATTCTGTCTTGGTACACTCTGAGGATAGACTGTGTAAGAAAGCCATGATGTTAGAAAATGTGCAGCCGATTTCTCTTGTGAGAGATGGAAAGATGCCTGTTGCCTCTCTGCTCGGTCTTTTTCACACTGGTCTTGATTTTAGTAACCTTACGTCTTTTATTAGGAACCACGTGTCGACGCCCTGGGAGCCTTTTAGATTTTTTACGCGCAATCAACGCAAGCCCCGATCCGTCTTGATTCTGAGCTTCTGTCTTGCTCATAATGTTGCTGAATACATCGCTAACGAACCCTTTAGCAGCTGTTTTTAAATGAGGTTTTGCAATAGCAAAACCCCTTTTGAGGAACGGAACCGCCATTCTAAAAAGACCCTTGAACAGTCCTCCTAGCCCCGACCCATACATGGTGGGGGCGCCTTGAAACCCAGGAAGACCATTTCCAGCCTGGTGGACATAATAATCCACGTAGGTCTGCGGATGAACGTAGCCCCTATCCATCATTTTACATACAGAACGAATGTTTAGCGGGTCTAAAGTGTAGTTTAGCAATAAATTTCCCGTAACTAAAAGGTATAGGCTTGTTTTGATCTGTTTTGACTTAGATTACTATATCGGTAATGTGGTTCTTGGTGAGAGGTACGTAATGCAGCTTATCATAAGTAATTGTGACGACTTTGTTGTTTTCACCCGTTATATGTACGCATCTCAGTAACGGGGCAAAACTGTCACCAACTCGTTGATACTCGATAACGTCTGTATATATATATACATCGTGTAAAAGCCTGCGTGAATATCAGAGGGATTAGGCGCGTCTGGTTCTCGGGCCGTTATCGGAACACCGGTATTCATACCGAGCATATATGCTAATTTTCCATTAGCTTTGAACGCAAAATGTTTTTGGGATACGATGCATATTTTATTTTTCATAGGGTTATAGAATAGCTCTCTCCCGAGTTCCAATTTCTTTATGTTGTTGTTGATTTCACTAACCACTTCATCGATATTTTTATAATATCCTGGAGTGATATTAAAGTTACTGTTTTGTGTTCTCTTTCCATCCCTATGAATAATATGACACATACTGTCTTCCACTGTTAACGAGTACCAACTCAGGATATATTGAACCTCTGCGAGCGAGACTTCCCATATTCCGTTCAAATCGATTGGTTTGGCGAATTTAGTAGTGTAGTGCGCGATCTTATTATTAGGGTAAATATCCAAAGACGCGTTGCTTGGAAGGGTCACAAAGAATCCACACTCTTCCATGGTTTAATGAATATAGTTTTCAGTTTTGTTCACGGCGATCCTTTTGTTATGTTAACTACGTCTTCGACCGGAACCCAGGAATTAAATTTATCGGGCCAACCCACCCATTTCACCAGGCAGACTTTTTTCCGGTTTCGGGTCTTTTCAGACTTTCTCAATTTTCAGATTTTCTCAATTTTAAACGTTTTGTCCTTACCGATAATGATCTTTTGTAACTCGGGTTCATAAAATCTTCCCTCAATTTTTTCACCATCATAGTCGTGTAATTTATATACTAGGGGATCTCTCGGTATCCGTTCGGAGATTGTAAAATATTCATCCATAAAGTTTTGCTTGTATCCTTTCTCAAACTGTCTTTTTAAACGAGAAATTCTAACGATATCACCGACTTTAAACTTGAAATTTAGTTTCTTTAATTTAGGTGATAACAGTCCGTAGAGGGTTTTAAATACCCTGAAGGAATTGGCTTCGTTGACCTCGGCGGGTTTCATTTTGATGCTGGAATGGTAATTGTGATTGTACGCTTGAATCAAATCCTGAACTATGTCGATGTATTTTCTCGTGTTAAAAGTGGTAAAATATCTCCACATCCTGGTCTTTAGCGTTCTGTTGAACCTTTCACACACCGATGCTTTTTGCCCCGTACCCGTAGCAAAGTGAATAATGTCATGTTTTTTCATTAATGTTTGAAAATTTTTGTTAAAAAACTCCTTCCCTTGATCAGTTTGTAGTTTTTTGGGGACTCTACCTTCCTTTAGAATGGAATCAAAAGCTTTAGTTACCTCGAGTCCGGTCTTGTTTCGTAACACACGTACCCAGGCATATTTGGATAAAATATCTATACACGTGATCATAAATTTCACGTTGTCGTTACTCTCTGACAAGTTGCTCATATCGACTAAATCAGCTTGCCATTGTTCATCGATGTTCTTCACAAAAACCTTGTTTCTTTTAAACTTTGTAGATACTGGTTTATGTAGACTGTATGCATCCTGCTCTGCTAACCAGTTTTTTATTTCAGTATCATTAGCTCTTTTACCTATTTTCTCAACAATAGCTCTTTGCAAACTCTCAACACCACCGTACGAACCAGGTTCTGACGGTGTATAATATATATTCTTCATCAATCGTTCAGTCATTTTGAGTGTCAAGACAAGAATGATCAAACACCAGTGTAGATTAAGCATTTATCTCAGAACACGTGAGCTAGGTATTACATATTCAATCAAAGTAACATTTTCCATTCTAAACAATTTATATCACACGCAGGTTTGATACATATTTAGTTTTACATTCAAATGTTTCAGCAATACATATAAAAACTTGATACACACCGATGTGTTAAGGACACACGCTATTTACGAATGTCTTCAGCATTTTGTTTTAATTGGCTTCAGGCTTTTCTCGCAGTCAGAATAGACGTGGCTTGTTTTGAAGTTTCCCACATATGCGACGGTTCAGCGGGTTCCAGAGATGAGTGAAAGGTCCAGTAATCTACAATGTCTTCGCACACTTGCTCGTTGAAAACGTCTTTGGTTTTCTCCTTGACCTCGTTCAACATGGTTTTGTTGTGAGGCTCGTCTCGCCATTTACACACGGTGGCTTCAGGGATACCTTGAATTTTTTCCAGGGAAGGAGTGTGTTTGATTCCACACAGTTTCAGACCTCTTGCCAATGTGTATTTGAACCACGGTTTAAACAGTTTTTTCAGCAATCTGTAGCTGTTTAGGTGTAGATAGTACTCTTCAGGATCGAACAAACATGCGTGTTGGAGTTGATTCGGATGTTCGATCACGCAGCCGTGGCAGTTGTCCTTCAGATCTTGTTGGATAACTCTGTCCAACAGTTCTCCCGTAACAGCACGTATGATGGTTAGCACACTGTTGGTTATACACCCGTCGGCTTCATCGTTCGTTGTCAGATAGGTCAGATTTCTTTTTCCTAGGTTTTCGCCGTCTTCAAAACCCGAACTGGTCACATCATCATCATCATACCGGGTAGCATCAGAGTTGTAGAAAACGGGATTGAATTCACAAGCCATATTGCTGGTTGATGCTCAGAATACTTTGACTCGATACGTATTCAGACTCATTGATATAGCGTGTGGGAGGAGTCTTGGGGAAGGTGGAGTTTCTGATCAAGAGTAGTATATTGACGATCTCAGAAGAAGAGATCTTCTAGCCTTACTTTTATTTGCATCATTTCTTTGTCTCTTCCAGTTTTTTGGAATAATTCATCGATTTGATGGAAGTAGCGTTGCAGATCGTGCCAGCTGGTTCAGTCATACCTCACTTCACAATTCTCATTGTTATCAGGGGCGTTGTCACCGGTTAATACAGCAGCACAGTGCAGTGAAACCTGGTTCTTGCAGAAATTTGTTGCTCTGATACGGTATTTGCATTGAAGAGATGTACTGTTCCATTTACGTCTGTACGCATCCGGGGAAAAGAAGTCCATTCTAACAATGTAGTCAAAATCCTTGCACCATTTTCTGAACTTTTTCCAGTCACCTTTGTTAAAAGTTACATTCTCTGTAGCACGGCTCCAGTGGATGTGTCCCGGGACCGAGAACTTGAAAAGCAAAATGGTTCCTTTTTCTGCATCGAAAAAAAACCTGGCTGTACATCCGTTTGACATTACCCAATATTGAATCTTTTCATGTTCTAACATTTTTTCTATTCTTCCCAAAAAAGGGTGAGCTTTTTTCGGCGCGTTAGGACAAACATCAGCCATGTTGTAAGCTCGCACACGTTGTTCTAAGTACAGAGTATTATAAAACCTAGAGAGATGCTCGACTTTTATAAACAGGTTCGTATGCATGCGTTTGTCTGTACGTGCACGTGTGTGTTTGTGTGTGTGTGTGTGTGTGTGTGTGTGTCATATTTTTGTTTGGATGTGTAATACACATGGCCATACCATGTATGGTAACATTTGTGTCAGGAATGGATGTGATCCAGATTTAACATAACTATATATATTTTTATGACCTACCTCAGAGTGTTTCATATTCTATGTGAAAAGAAAGAACATGTGCAACGTGTGTGGGTGTCTGGAATACATATGGCCATACCATGTATGGTAACGTTTGTGTCAGGAATGTATGTGATCCAGATTTAACATAACTATATATATTTTTATGACCTACCTCAGAGTGTTAGAAAGAACATGTGTGCAACGTGTGTGGGTGTCTGGAATACATATGGCCGTACCATGTATGGTAACGTTTGTGTCAGGAATGTATGTGATCCAGATTTAACATAACTATATATATTTTTATGACCTACCTCAGAGTGTTAGAAAGAACATGTGTGCAACGTGTGTGGGTGTCTAGAATACATATGGCCATACCATGTATGGTAACGTTTGTGTCAGGAATGTATGTGATCCGGATTTAACATAACTATAAATATATTTTATGATCATGACCTTTGACCTAGATATAGAGAGTAAGAATATGTATCTTTTTTACCTTTGACCTAGACCTGTCAAAAATAAGGTTACAATATATACAAACTATTTCTCTCTCTTGGGAGCTGTGCATAGTTCAGCAGAATTAATGTTCCTTCTTCTGTCTACTTCCAAAGTATTTTACAGACATTCTGCAGAGTTCCACAATATCCAAATTAGTGCATGCAAGCAAACTGCATATGCTACAGTTCCTTTTAAAAGATGTGAGAGCATACCAATATGATAGTTTGCCTTTTCCAGGTGCAGAGGGCTTTAGTAACTGCTTTACAGTGGATTGAGGGCCTATTCTGGGAACACTAGGCATGAGGCGGGAGCACACTGTTGTTGGGATGCCATGCCACACACATTTGCACACTAATTCACACCTAGGGGTATGTTTTTGGGAAGTGTCAGAAAACTGGAGAACCCTGTGGAAACCTAAACAGACAGGGTGAGCATGCAAAACTCCATACAGACATGAGTTCAGGATTGGACTAGGGATGCTGGAGCTATGACAAACATTTTAGATAAAAATCAAAAGAAATTTCACATTTTTGATAAACTGTCTGATAAATGTCTGATAGTTAAGCTCAGTCTTCTTAGCAAACCAGGTCAAAAATAGTTTAAAGATTAGGATAAGAATAGCATGGTAAAGATGAGATAAGATTATTTCTATTATGATTGCACAGACAACGAAATTTAGTTTAGCAGCAAATTGGACAACTCACAGTTATACCATATTACAAAGGAAAATAAAAATAAATGAAAACTGCAAGCAGCATTTTTGGGGGCAAGCACCCAGACTCTGTGAACCGCACATTCACAGATGCTCTACAGTTGTTGCCTAAGCAAGCAGAGGAAAGCAGAGCCATAACTTTATGCAAAGGGATTCAAGAGTGATATGTAGTTTCAATCATGATGTATATGTTTTGACCACGGACAGTGGTGGAATTATCAGATTGAAGGAGGAAAGGTCTAGAGGAATAAATGGGCAGCAGGGTAACATTACTGCTGAAGCTGTCACTACTGCTGTGCCCTGTGGTGTTAGCTGTTGTTTCTTTGACCTGTGGTTGTGATTGCTACTGTGCTGACCTGATGTTTTTTCTTCTTGCAATTTAAGAACATCTAAGATATTTATTTTTATTCTCATTAGTCTGGGCCTTTCCCCCCTTGGTGGCTTCGTCAGATTCCTTGGCCCATTATGGACAAACTGGTGTAAAACTGAAAATTCCTTTGAAAACTTTTGTGAGCTTACATTGAAGATGGTGTGTGCCAAATTCGGTGATGATTAGACAAAAGTTGTAGGAGTAGAGAAAAAACAGTTTTCGACTAAATCCAAGATTTAAATCTAAGGAAGTACACTTGAATTTCAGATGTTGGTGTGCATCCCCCTCAATAAACTTTGAACGTGATTCAAAGAAGAAGAAATAGTATAAAAGTCTATGACATGCACTGAAAGACAGACTGTGCAGATGAGGTAGTGCAAAACAGTCAGTGTGATGATGAGGTAGTGCAGACCTAGTAGATACAGTATTGATGTCTGTAGAAGCATGTTTACTTGTTGTGCAATATGTAGTAGGAGTGTTAGTGCAAATTAACAGCAAATACTGGGTTATCATAGGGTGGGGTGGAGAACAAAGTATCTTGTGAGGAACCTAATGCAAAACCTCCTACTTAGACCCTCCATTCCCTACCCTGAAAAAAAACCAAAACAATATTTCATTAAAGTTATATTATTCTGTAATTTCTGCCAACATTTGCATTTTCCTATTGCATTTCCTATCGGTGATGCCTCTGCTTCAAAATTTTGTTTTTACAACAATAGAGAAGATACTATGGGATCAAAGTTAGAGCCATTACTTCACAGTCTTTGTAAAAAAAATCTGCTCTATGAAGGTTACTCAAGTTTTGAATCACATACTTTATTATAATCTTGCCTTTTATCATCGTACAGTCTAGACTCACACATTATAGAGAAACCATTCGCCTAATTTTTAACTGACCAATCTGCAAATGAATGCTGAATGCCATTACTTCCCACAATCCCACATTAAAATTCAAAGGGGGGGAAATGGTCTAGTCATGACGAGGGGAAGGAAAAAGGAACAGCATTAATCATTGGACAGACTTGAGAAGGGGAAGTATCTGACAAAGAAAAAAGAGAAGAGCTAAAAAAGGCAACAGCTAAACAAAAGAACCACAGAGAATGAAGGGCTTCCTTAAAGTCAAAGGCAGGCATTAATGCTCACTTCTGTTTACATAAGATTTATGGCTTGTTGTCCCAGATAGAATATCATTTAATAGTTAAGATTTTGATTCAAATTCCTACAAATAATTCAATTTTAAATAAGAAAAATGTAATAAGAAATTTCTTCCACAGCATTTTACTGTGGAAATCTAGTGTGTGTGTGTGTGTGTGTGTGTGTGTGTGTGTGTGCTGTGTCAGTTGTCATGTGTTTTCTCAAGTGCATTAACATATATCTACACTATCAGGTGCTCCTAGTGCTAGGACCAGTCATACAGGTGTGTCAGCTTTTATACAACTCCATCCTGTTAATGTCAACCATTACACATTATTTACTATTCAAATGAGATGGTTTCCATCTATAAAGTTAGAACTGCTGTTTCTGATGCATACTCATAGGGTTTGTTCATAGAGTGTATGTCCATTTTTGTGGTATAACATTTTAAGCAACCCCATTCAAAGCAGACAAATTAAAAGAACATATTTTACAGGTAATGTTTGTGTCCTGTAAAATACACAAGCATTACCTGTAAAAGAGTGCCCTGGCCTTGACCCAGTAATAAAGATATTTCAGTGAACAGCTGACATGGTGTTAAGTTTATTGATTCATGAGTCATTCATTTTTTAGTCATATAGTATACAATAAATCCTTGATAAGTTATAGGTTAATTTGCAACAAGCACTTTAGCAGTCCTAACAGATCAGTGTTGGCTGTATGATTTGGTATGATTAAATTTCGAATGAGATTTTAAACCGAGGTCCTGATTCTCTGTGGTTATTAAAATTCACCCATTGGCCCTTATCTATCATGGTCCCTAATAATCTCCATCCCTGAATTGGCTACATCACTCTCCTCTCCTATCCATCATTAGCTGGTGTGTGGTGGGCATTCTGGCGTTCTCTCTCTCTCTCTCTCTCTCTCTCTCTCTCTCTATATATATATATATATATATACACACACACACACACACACACACACACACACATTTTTGTATTTATAAAACTGATTTATAAAAATTACCTTTCTCGCTTCTTAAGAATACTAACCTGAAGATTCACATTCCATTGAGTCTAAAGAAATAAAAAGACCTTGGTTAATATATATATATATATATATATATATATATATATATATATATATATATATATATATATATAATTCAAATAAAGCATTTATACAATAAAGAAAACTTCTTTAGCAGAAGGCTGTGCACAAAAACCACAACTAGCCTTTCAAAACAGTGTTTCCCAAAAGAACATTAAACATCACAAAAACAGCAAAAAGTAATATGAATATAAGTCAATACTTAGAAACATAAGTAATATCTTAAGAAATATGCCATACTTACAAGATACAAATTGAGTTTGTGAAACCTGTGAATTAAGATACTGCTTTAATGTTATTTAGGGCACAGGAAAGGTAGGGCACAGGAAATATTTTAAACAACCGGACTGCATAATATATGCAATAAAGAATACTTTCTTCTGAAAGAATTGTCTGATCTTTTTCTATGTCTAACACAGGGTTTGAATAAGAAACCAATTAGTCAACCTCTGTTTTAATGGGTGTGCAACAAACAGTGATGAGTGGCATTATAACCACTGTAAATTCTCTTTTAATAACTGGAATATTTTATTTATTAAAAAATGGACTTGCACTTTTGCATGAAACAGCCATTAAACGAAAAATATATTCTTATTAAACCAAATGTGGAATATAGATTTATTTATTGATTATCGTGATTATCCCTACAGATTAGATACGACTGAAAGCGTTTGTTTGTGGAAATTAGATAGCTTTATTTGAAGTTTTGATGTGTTGTGATTAATGACAACAAAATGACTAGACCAGCCACTTCAGAGAATGAAAAATTTAAAATAATACTCCATGATCCACCCAGATCGGGCAGGGGACAAATAGCCTACAAATAGCCTACAGTACAGCCAGTTCCCACACCCACTTGTCCGATTGATCAAGGCGCTGTGCTTCTGCGTCACGTGACCGGTATTCCAAACTGTGCGAAAAGCAGATGGAAATTACGAAAACACACACAGCAGGGAGTGTAAGTTACGATTCGACTGTGTGTCATTTGTGTTTTCTGGGTGGTGTTTGTTTTTAAGAGTTCACATTGGCTAGGACAAGAGCGCATGTCTATTTGTCTGCTACCTTTCTGGGTCATGTGATCAGGAGGTGGGTCCAGCAAGCCTCTAACACGACAGGTAAAAACAAGGTGAGTGACGACCGTGCGCAACATCGAGAGTTAGATACACGGAAGCATTTACTACCATGACTGGGAGCAACCTCACTCGACTTTATGCTAACTGACCACTTGTTGCCGTGTGTTGTATTTGAAAACAGAACATTGACACAGGACGGACGTAGTTTTGCCGGCTACCAGCGCGATGCTGAACCCAATAAGTAGCGGGCGCAAAACGCTGGGGAAGCTTGCGACGCGCCTGGAGGAGGTGAAGAACCCATGGCGGCCCACTTCCTCGTTAGAGCTTAGCCATAATGAAGCGGCGCGTCTCGCCATGGACGCGCTTCTCGAGTCCGGAGAGAACGAATACCGGCAGGTTTTGACTGAGGAGAAAGAACTCAATTTTCTCTCCGCGCTAGAAATTCGCTATATTACCGAGCATGAGGCAAAGACCGAGAATCCCAAGAACACCTCTAATGGAGTGGGAGACTTTGGAGAAGGAGACACGGCTTCAGAGCTCACCTCGGGAACTTATTTCCCCATGTTGTCAGATGAAGAGCCGCCCATGCTGGAGCTCGGCTGGCCCGAAGTGCCCAACCGTCAAGGGCCCTGCGAGACCAAGATATACTTCCAAAGAGACAAGTTGCAAAATATCAAAGATTTGGTTCGGTCGCTAATCAGTAAGGCCAAGAAGGTAAGAAAAATACAGTGTGCATATGTAACACGTCCTCACGAGCTAATTCCTGTAAAGAGTTCATAAAAGGCTGGTGAAAATTAGTAGACTTTAAATTTCCACAAGCCAGAGCTAGTCTTTCTTGTTTTTGTTTTTGTTTTTGTTTTTTTGTAGTTGGGTTTTTTTGTGTGTGTTTTTGTTGTTGGTATATACAAGTTGTAACGTTAGTAAGCCATCCCACGTCTCACTCTTCATACCTCCAACAATAGCGCTGTTCAGTTCATTACACTTCAGTGTTTTGAGGTCAATTCATGCTTACTTTTGGTCATAGTCACTCAAACTTGAGGTGAGCAAAAAAAAAAAATTGTTTTTGACTTTCAAAAGTGTATATAAAAAAAGACGTCACTTATTATGTAAAAAAAAAAAAAAAAACGTTGCTAGATATGATTGTTCAGATTATTTAGCAGTTTTTTTTTTTTTTTTTTACAGTGAGTAGACGGGATCAATCTGATGCTAGGTTAGCCTTGATCTATAGCCACCATTAGAACATGTCAGTTTAATTTGCCCTGTGAACCTGGTATAAAATTGGCACAGAACGTGCTCACAATCATTGATATTGTGGTATCACCTCCTAGGTTTCTGATAATAGTAATAAATGTTATTGTAAATTTATTATTCTATAGTTATTCATCACATACAAAATATTATTTATGTGACATTATGTGTTTACTAAGCATAAGTGTAAACGTGTGTTTCTACTAACATACTGGATTCACATGCTAGTGTGAGGCAGCATAAACACACAATACCACTCCTCCCAGATCTCCTCAGACCTCCAGATCTACCCCCACTGTTTGTTTGTTTGGGTTTTTGTTGTTGTTGTTGTTGTTGTTGTTGTTGTTGTTAAGTTGTATTTGGGTTCGAATTAGAAATTGGAAAAATCTATATTTACATTAACTTGTAATCTTATGTGTTAAAATCCTTTGTGACAACTTTTTCACAAGTGCACACCCTTTACTTAACTGTTTATAACTCCAGACTGAAATAAGATATGAAAATTTAATAAATACAAATTATGTGCTGGAGTTGTCATTCTTTAATTTGGTATGACATTTATTGCACAGTAATTTGTCACACCCAAGAAATGGCGAAAACAGCATTACAACTTGCACCACTGTGCACCACCTCTATCACTGTAGATGCTCATTGTTTACACCCCCCCCCCCCCAACCTGTGCACAGTATGTGTTAATATGACTGTTTGCTTATCTTATACCTGAAGTGATAATTACTTCCTGAAACTTAAAGTACAGCTATTATGGTTTTTCAAATATTACTTTTAATATTTTAAATATTATTTTTATTTTTTTAATATAAAAAATAATATTTTCAAATATTATTATATATAGCTGATTGTAAAATGTAAAGTCTTCAAAGTTTCAAAAAGCAAAGTGCATGACAAACAGGGTTATTGACACCCACAAGAAGGAACCGATTCTGAACAGCTGAAATGAGTCGTTAGTAATTCCAGACTTACTTCCTGTACTAAACTATGTAGGTTTGTAACAAAAAGCCCTGCCTCTGGTCTTCATCAGCTGCTCGCAAACAGACGGAGCTGAAACTTGTTATGGTAATGGTCATTTCCTTTTTGAAGCACGCTGACAGCGGTAGACCAATCACAACAGACTTGGACATCTGACCAATCAGAGTAGAGTATACTCTCTGAAAGGAGGAGTTTGTATGAGACCTTTAAAACAAAATTAGTCATAATAGATGAAACCATAATAGGTGCGCTTTAAACAGTGGCCTTAACATTTTGACTGAGTTAATTGTTCTTTATAAAGTGACTGATTTTATAAAGTAACATAGCATATGATACTAAACAAATTGCTTCTGGCAGCATTGCAGTTTTTCAGTTCAACTCAATGTGTTATTTGGTTCACAGTATTTATATTTGGTCCCCCCCCCCATATATAAATAGGGTATTAACCTGACCTGTACACACGAGTCTAGCCACTATTTTACGTGAAAGTTACTTAGTAGGCTGTTGAAATTGCAGTTGGTATTTGTAGTTTCAAAAAGTTGCGTGTTAGTATTTTACAGTATGAGTACTGCAATTTGTGTTCTGTGTGTATAGTCTGTGTCCTTGTCATTTCTGTTGTTTATTGTACTATTGAAACAGAACAATTTCCCTTAGGGATTAATCAATCAATCTGTCTGTCTGAATATATTCCATTCAGATCTCATTCAAACCAGTTCCACATTCTGGATTATTCCATATATTTTGTTAAATAATTTGATGAATCTTTTAGTAGTGCAAAACTACAACCGTATCATGACGGGCCCTTAGAAGAGAGCTGTCAAACACTAAAGAGTACAGTATTTATTGTGCATCCTATATTTTCCCTATGTGTGCAGGTCATTGCCTTGGTCATGGACGTTTTCACCGATGTGGACTTGTTCTGTGACTTGCTTGAGGCCTCTCTCAAGCGCAAGGTTTCTGTGTATATTCTTCTTGATGAGAAGAATCTCAGTTATTTCACTGACATGTGCAATTCGTTAGACATCCAGCACTCACACTTAAATGTAAGTCAAGACTTCATCACTGGAATTGAAATTTAAATTAATTCTTTGATTGTGGATTTTACTTTTATTTACGCAGATATTCTGTACACAAATTTTGTTAAGTGCTTGGAAAGCCTGTCTTATTTATTTAGCATTATACATGAATTAGTCATACTATTCTGCATAAGTGGAGAAGAACGTATGAAAGGATGTATTCTGGTGTGAATTTCATGACATCAGTCAAAGTCTGTTGTATTACAACAATACATCAAACAATCTGCTGTAAAAAGATTTCCAGCATGTGTATTGTAGTAGATCTTGCGTCATGCACCCTGCCTCAGCTGCCCAGTGTGATCTTTTAAGGTGGATTTATAATGCAATATTCTATATGGAGTGATATACTGCAGTGAAAGTTAATGTAATTGCATTCCGCAGAATATGCGGATACGAAGTGTATGTGGAGACACATATTGCACCAAAAGTGGGAAGAAATTTACAGGACAGGTGCAGGAAAAATTCATGATCATTGACTGCGAGGAAGTAATAGCTGGATCGTACAGGTAAGATTTTCCCACTCAAGTTAAATTAATGTTCACTTTTATGCTATTACATCTCAGTAACATAAAAATACAGTTAATCCAACAGAATCAAACCATGTAACTGCTAATTATAGTATCAGTAATAAACAAGCTTTGGTTTACCATCTTTACCATCAAGTATTATTATTTTTAAGTATGGGCTATAGCTGAGCAGCCTAAACTACCTTATAGAAAAGATCTGTCCCTGCGATGACGAGACTATAAATATGTCATAAAACGAGTAGTTTGTTTTTATAAACTTGACAAAGGTCTGTGAGGAAGTGAAGGGGTGTGAGTGGAACTTTACTTTGACCCAGCAAACATGTGGGGATTTAAGAGCTTAGCATTGAAAATATGCCAATTTGGCAACTCCCAGGCCCAGTGTGCAGTAGCAATCTACTATGGTCTTATTTCTTTCTGTCATTGTTATCTGTACAATACAATAATTGTTACGTTGATACTGAGACCAGGTATTGTATTAAAAAGGCCAATACCAAAATGATGATGATAAAAATTAAACAGTTCTCATTCTCAGACATTTATCTCACTCTTTAAAAGACTGCACCGTTTATACCATCTATTTGTTGAGTAACTCTAGAAGTATATATATAAAATGTGTATATATACAGTATCTCACAAAAGTGAGTATACCCCTCACATTTTTGTAAATATTTGATTATATCTTTTCATGTGACACTGAAGAAATGACACTTTGCTACAATGTAAAGTAGTGAGTGTACAGCTTGTGTAACAGTGTAAATTTGCTGTCCCCTCAAAATAACTCAACACACAGCCATTAATGTCTAAACCGCTAGCAGCAAAAGTGAGTACACCCCTAAGTGAAAATGTCCAAATTGGGCCCAAAGTGTCAATATTTTGTGTGGCCACCATTATTTTCCAGCACTGCCTTAACCCTCTTGGGCATGGAGTTCACCAGAGCTTCACAGGTTGCCACTGGAGTCCTCTTCCACTCATCTATGATGACATCACGGAGCTGGTGGATGTTAGAGACCTCGTGCTCCTCCACCTTCCATTTGAGGATGCCGCACAGATACTCAATAGGGTCTAGGTCTGGAGACATGCTTGGCCAGTCCATCACTTTCAGCCTCAGCTTCTTTAGCAAGGCAGTGGTCGTCTTGGAGGTGTGTTTGGGGTCATTATCATGCTGGAATGCTGCCCTCCGGTCCAGTCTCTGCTTCAGTATGTCATGGTACATGTTGGCATTCATGGTTCCCTCAATGAACTGTAGCCCCCCAGTGCCGGCAGCACTCATGCAGCCCCAGACCATGACACTCCCACCACCATGCTTGACTGTAGGCAAGACACACTTGTCTTTGTACCCATCACCTGGTTGCCACCACACACGCTTGACACCATCTGAACCAAATAAGTTTATCTTGGTCTCATCAGACCACAGGACATAGTTTCAGTGATCCATGTCCTTAGTCTGCTTATCTTCAGCAAACTGTTTGCGGGCTTTCTTGTGCATCATCTTTCGAGGAGGCTTCCATCTGGGATGACAGCCATGCAGACCAATTTGATGCAGTGTGCGGCGTATGGTCTGAGCACTGACAGGCTGACCCCCACCCCTTCAACCTCTGCAGCAATGCTGGCAGCACTTATACGTCTATTTCCTAAAGACAACCTCTGGATATGACGCTGAGCACGTGCACTCAACTTCTCTGGTCGACCATGGCGAGGCCTGTTCTGAGTGGAACCTGTCCTGTTAAACCGCTGTATGGTCTTGGCCACCGTGCTGCAGCTCAGTGTCAGGGTCTTGGCAATCTTGTTATAGCCTGGGCCATCTTTATGTAGAGCAGCAATTCTTTTTTTCAGATCCTCAGAGTGTTATTTGCCATGAGGTGCCATGTTGAACTTCCAGTGACCAGTATGAGGGAGTGTGAGAGCTATGACACCAAATTTAATACACCTGCTCCCCATTCACACCTGAGACCTTGTAACACTAACAAGTCACATGACACCTGGAAGGGAAAATGGCTAATTGGGCCCAATTTGGACATTTTCACTTAGGGGTATACTCACTTTTGTTGCCAGCGGTTTAGACATTAATGGCTGTGTGCTGAGTTATTTTGAGGGGACAGCAAATTTACACTGTTATACAAGCTGTACACTCACTAGTTTACATTGTACCAAAGTGTCATTTCTTCAGTGTTGTCACATGAAAAGATATAATCAAATATTTACAAAAATGTGGGTGGTGTACTCACTTTTGTGAGATACTGTGTGTGTGTATGTATGTGTATATTTACACACACACATTTTATATTTTTTATATATATATATATATATATATATATATATATATATATATATATATATATATATATATATATAATATAATATAATATAATATAATATAATATAAATTCACAGTATTCACAGCGCTTCACGTTTTCCACATTTTTTATGTTACAGCCTTATTCCAAAATGGATTAAATTCATTATTTTCCCCAACATTCTACAAACAATACCCCATGATGACAGTGTGATAGAAGTTTGTTTGAAATCTTTGCAAATTTATTAAAAATAAAAAACTGAAAAAGCACATGTACATAAGTATAAGTTTACATAGTGGGTGAGGCTTATTTATATGTGGGGGGGAAAATTTGTATAATAGCCTACGCAGGCAGCTATTGGTGACAATGGAATACTGGTAAAAGAGATAATATTAGAAATCTTTAAATGCTGTGTGTGCAATGAGGGGGGGGGCACATGGGTTTTTTTTGTTTGTTTGTTTGTTTTTTTTTTTTTTTAAAAAGTGTCATATGAACAACTGTGAAAAGGGTACACAGCCCATATGGATAAAAAATGAGTTGCAACTATGTGGAGTGACTGTGATCAGATCTTTTTGGCTTTTGTGGCCCTTTGCACCATCAAATTCTGATCATGCTATATTGGTTTTATTGGGGTTTTTGTATAATTTTCATTTTTTCCAGTAGTAAGTGTTGCTTTGCTCTCCTGAATGGCATTTGCAGACAAAATATGCCCTCAGCCTTACATTTCACATGAAAATTCCAAACACATTATACATCAATATGATGTCCAGTATCAAAACAAATAAAACATAAGGCATTCTTGAAATGAAGCTATAGTTTTCATTAATGAGCATTTATACACTGCCTTGTCAAAAAAAGGTATCTGTTTGGATTTAAATAAGCACATATTTAAGAGCCTATTATTGGATCCTTATTGCAGTGATTACTATGTTTCAGCTGGCAACAAGTCTTTTAACCCTAACTGATGCAGTGTGTAGCTCTCATTTCTTAAACAAGCTTGTCAGAAGACATTTCCCATGGTCTTGGAAAAGATGTTCCTGTGTTTCAGAAAGGGGCAAATTATTGGCCTGCATCAAGCAAAGAAAACAACTAAGAAGATTGCTGAAATCCCTGGAATTGAGTTAACAACTGGCCAACACATTACTGAAACCTGGAAAGAGAGTGGTGAACTGTCAACTTTGAGGAAGAATTGTGGTTGGAAAAATTAATGTTTAAAATGCTTGGTGAAGTCACCGTAAAAAATCGACAGTAGAACACATGGCTATGTTTAATAATTAAAGTAAGAGCATTTGTGAATGCACAATGCAATGAGAATTTACAGCCCTGGGATTAAACAGCTGCGTGGCCTAATCAGGCTAATCAGATAAAAACGACTTCAATTTGCTTGTGAGCATACAGCTTGGATTGTGGAGCAATGGAAAAAGGTCATCTGATGAGTCCAGATTTACCCTATTCCAAAGCGATGGATGCATCAGGGTAAGAAGGGAAGTGCATGAAGCAATGCACCCATCATGCATAGTGCCTACTTTACAAGCCTCTGGAGGAAGTGTTATGAGCTGGGGTTGCTTCAATTGGTAATTTCTAGGCTTAGCAACATTATGCGGCAATAAAATGAAGTCAGCCGAGTACCTGAATGTACTGAATGACCAGGTTATCCCATCAATGGATTTTTTTTTTTTCCCCCCCTTTCCTGATGGCACAGGCATATTCCAGGATGACAATGCCAAGATTCTTTGGGCTCAAATTGTGAGAGTGGTTCGGGGACCATGAAGAATAATTTTCACACATGAATTGGCCACCACAGAGCCCTGACCTTAACCCCATTGAAAGGATTTAGGATGTGCTGGAGAAGAATTTACAGAGTGGTTTGACTCTCCCGTCCTCTACAAGATCTTGGCCAAAAATGTATGCAACTCTGAATGGAAATAAATGTCATGTTGCACAAGGTTGTTGAAACAGTGATGAATGCACACTATAATCAAAGCTTGATTAGGATGTGTGACCCTTAAAGGTTTTTTTTTTTCCTCTGTAATTTTTTTCCATAAAGAAATCACACTGAGAAATTCAAAACCCCCAGAAAAGCATGGAGCTCTGCTTTATTGAATAAATATAACATGCAAATGTATTTATTGGTTCATCAGATTATTATAAATATAAAGTACCACTAAATACATAATAAAACCATTTACATAATAAAAATGTTTACTTAAGCTCAGTGTGAGCATGGCCACAGGTTAAAGTGTACCTTGATTAACATGGAGGGGTCAGCATTACTGCTTTAGTGGGGTTTTACTCATTTTAACACCTGACATTTAGAGACCAGCCCCTGGAAGTTAATATAATACTTGAGAATATGCTCATTGACTGCATTTACATGGACAACAATAATCCACTCTTAATCTAATTAAGACCATAATTTGATTAAGAAACTACCATGTAAACAGCAACCTTAATCTAATTATGGTCATGATCTAATTAAGCTCTAATCGAATTAAGATAGGTGAATTACTCCTGTTTTAATTGTATTATGGACGTGCATTACAGACATGTAAACACCTTAATCACATTATGAACGTCGTGTGAGCGTTTTCACCGCATTTTGCGACAGGACACGATCACACACGGTAGTTTTACGTTTTACGGCAAACGAGAGTTCGGCTGTGTCCCAAACTGCATACTTGCCTACTATAGGCCTGTAGTGGGGAAAAATACATGCATCTCGGCTACCATACAGTAGGTAAGTATGCGATTTGAGACACAGCCCACGGCTTCAAGCAGTCGTCTGTTTGCACGTATAGCATGACAAATAATTAACCGCAATTGAAGCGTTCGTAAAAATTTAAATAAAAACACCCAAAACTGTATACGGTACCATAACGAAGATGAACTGTATGTTGATGCGTGAAATTCTGGAGGGACGTCGGACGGCATGGCGCGGTGACGTTATGACGCGGGCTCTTAATCTAATTATGATCAATAACATGTAAAACGGGTACATGACAGGAGTATTCTAAAAGCGACTCATGTAAACACCTTAATCACATTATTACCTTACTTAGATTAAGGTCAATAATTAGATTATTGCTGTCCATGTAAACGTAGTCACTGTCTCTTTTGAGCTGTCAAACTACACAGCTCTGTCATCTACCTGCAAGTAAGCATTCTATCATAGCAGCTTTTGATGGCTTAACTTTCTGTCATTATGTCAGTGTATGGTTGGCCAGTATGACAAGGGGAATATACAGTACCCTCTGAAAGTATTGGAACAGCAAGGCCAATTCTATTGTTTTTGCTATATATTGAAAATGTTTGGGTTTGAAATAAAAAAGATGAATATGAAAACAAAACAAACAATGGCTGAAAGAAGCTGCAGTGCAAGCCTGGAAAAGCAACACACACAAAAAAAAATGCAACAGTTTGGTGATGTCAGTGAGTCACTGTCTTGAGGCAGTTATATCAAGCAAGGGGTATGCAGCCAAACATTAAGCATTTTTTACTTTGACACTCTGTTCCTATACTTTTGCACACCTAACAATTGGTTGGTCTGCCACCAAAGGTGCTATGTTCTAAGCTGTTTAACACCTCTAGATATGAAAGAAATTAATATGAAATATGAATATGTAAATAGGAAGAAATGAAAGCTGGAATTCTGATCTGTCATCTCATATTGATCTTTTGATCTCAAACTTAAATGTCTTCAATGTATAGTGAAAAAAATAGAATTGGCTTTTTTTCTCTTCCAATACTTTCAGAAGGGACTGTAGGCCAGTGTTCTCTGTTCTTTCTCTGTAGGCTATTTGCCTACCAGTCTCCATTGGTACAGAACATCTACATAATTGTTCACTTTAATATAGTTTTAGTTTGTTTGTACTGTTCAGAAGGTCCACACACATAATCTGCATGGCATATTGGCATATTCTGTGGTGTTCTAATGTTCATTCTTCTCTTCCAGTTTTACCTGGCTGTCTGCTCAGGTGCACAGCAACATGATTTTGCACTTTTCAGGAGGCATTGCTGAAAGTTTTGATCGGGAATTTCGTTGCCTCTATGCAGACTCTCAAATCATTGAGCGCTTCAATAACCCCGATGAGGAAGGGCTTCACTACTATAATTACAACATGGTGGTGCCCAACATGGACTTTTACCAAGACAGAAGAACTAGAGAGAGGGAGAGGGTATGCTCAGAACACTCCAGTAGCCAGTCCAGCAACAGCGTCTCCAGCATTAAAGCAGCTCCAGGTTTAACGGCTCAAGTCTACAAGGTCACCCAGGAAAAGGAGGACACTGGCACAATCAAGAGCTCGGAGAAGCGGGGTGTTTCAAATTCAGGACTTCATATGCCTCAAGGCAGTCACATTGGCAGAGGATTCCACAATGATTCCCTGCAGAATCCAGTAGTGGAATGTTCAACGTCTGGAGTGGAATGGGCCAAAGCAGGAGCCTTCCAAACCAACCTTGCAGGACCAACATCCAAATTTCAAGCCCTGGATCTCTATGACCACAATTACATTGCTGCCAAAGCACAACCAAATCCTCTAATGGAGAACAAAACACCCAAAGTACGTAGCCCTACCAGTCCTTTTTTTAACAAACTCACTGATCTCTTCTCCTCTTCAGCCAGAGACAAGGACCCCTATGAATTATATAGACCGCCTCCATATAGTACAGCTTTTGGGGGTCCAGATCTCTCACAAAATGAACCCGAAAGTAGTCAAAGTCCTCCTCCACCAGTGACTTTGCCCAAGGAACGAGTAGGCCAGGATGGCAGAATCACCCGAGGGGATGAGAAGCGCATGACATTGGGACACAGCAAACTGGACCTGGTCAACCGCTACAACAAGATGAAATCAAAGCAGGTGTACAGCCGCTTCGAACTGAAGAACAACTGACCTTTATATCACACCTGGCCTCATTTACTTGATGTAGGTTTTCTTGTAATACCTCTTGGGCAAGCCAGCTTAAATTCTAGTGGAATGTGGTATTGCGTGTATTTTTATTTATTTATTATATATATATATATATATATATATATATATATATATATATATATATATATATATATATATATATAATATAATATATACACACACACACACACAACAGAAGGAAAGAAAAATGAAAGGTCTTTGTTGGCAGCCTGTAGACTTTGACTTTATAAAAAAAAAAAAAAAAAACAGGTTTACAATTCACAGTTTGTACTGTATAATTAAGTGTTGTATATGAGAGTCTGGTGTATAGCGTTACTTTATTGGTGCTTTTTCTGACATTCAGGGTGTTGTTTCAACAATACCACATATAATTGTGTGGCAAACGAGAGTGATGGTAAAAAGATGGTATTAATCTCTTAAGTGGAGCAGTTCTTTCCTTTATTTGGGATATTCCATTGCAAAGTTTGTAGTCTTCCAGATGTTCATGTGTATTTATACTAGCCATTCTGTGACTTTCAACTTTTAAGAAACTATAGTCACTTAAACATCTAACATGCTTCTATATATCTATACTGCAGTATAGATCAGTTTAAGTGCGAGTGTGAATGTATTGGTTATTTATGTGAGGTTGAAGCAAAAAAATCTGTTTATAGTAATGGGTCAAACTGACACAAACACTTTAACTATGTTTCAGTGCAATTATGACATAATGTGCATTGTGATTCATTTGACAGTTAAATAAGTGTTCAAAAGCCAATTTGACCAATATGCTGATAGTGTGCCTACACTGGAAATACCAGAAGTGCATCTGCAGGAAGATTAGCATTGTTTTGTTTGATCCTGATCTTGGTCTAGGTACTGCTTCTAAATATTGGTTTAACAAACTGTAGTTACTGGTAGTCACAATAATAGAATTCTCCTAAATAGGTAATGCAGACTTCAAAATTTACAAAAAAAAATGTTTTATTATGCTTGGCATGCTTTACAGAGTCTATTTTTACTGGGTGGAGAGTTATGTGCAGTATCAAATTCTTGTCCTTTTATTGTCCATTTCAAAACATTGTCAGCTGTCTCTTTTGCAATGATAAATTGCTTATTGTATTTTGATTTGGATTCTGTTTGAGCACAGTAAGTATTGTAAAATTATTTGCAAACTTTTACACTCTACTTCTATTACTACTGTGTTAGGGAAATTCTAAATGATATTGTAAATGATGTTCAGAATTGTATGCATGATGTGGAAATAAATATTTGAAAATTACAACTCTAGCACCACAGAAACAGATTAGATGTGTGTGTGTCATGGCAAATGCATGAACAGTTGTTGCTGTAATGTATTGAATGCCAGTCAGACTAGAAAACTTGCATTCTGCACACAGCAGCATGCGTGCCTAAGTGCTAATCATCAAAGCTATTTTTATCTGATATTTTTGAATGTCTGATCCTTCTTACGTATTTCACTTATTTCATGTCAGTCCGTAGTAATGGGTGTGTATCTCCCTGCAGTTCAGTGTTTCCTGTTTAAAATGTTTGTGTATATGGCACGGATGTTTGTAGCCATATATAAAAAGCACACATTAGATTTGATGGATTCCTGTGAATAGGTCAGCCTAATCTCACACATTTCATATGAATTTCATTTTATTTCATTTGATTGCAAGTACATGAATGAAATCACAGGAAAATGTGATAACTCTGCTACTTGCACAAAAGTTTCCAAACTATTCATATAACATGGCTTTTGAAGATTCTGTTAGAAGGAATGTGCAGTTGTGAACTATGTTCATACTAACATTTAAAGTTCGTTGTATTTACTCCTGAACACATACATGTAGAAGCTAACATACCATCTCTACTGTACACTTGTTCAGTTGTATTCAGTAGAGAACTGCACACTAGTAGCTGCTGGTAGTGGAGGAAGTAACTCTATCTCCAACACTCTTATTACAGCTATAGGCCTGCGTTGTTGGCAACCTTAAAGTCAAAGAGAGGGAGATGACTGTCGATAAGTGAACTATTATTACACTTTACACACCATACCTGTTGTGTACCATGGAAACGTGCAATTAATTTTGTGTGTGTATATACAGTGGCAAGAAAAAGTATGTGAACCTTTTGGAATTTCCTGGTTTTCAGAATAAATTGGTCATAAACTGTGATCTGAGCTTCATCTAAGTCAAGGGTATTGACAAATATAATGTGTCTAAAATAATAACACAAAAAAAATTCTGATAGCTCATGTCTTTTATTGAGAACAACCAAAAAAAACTCATAGTGCTTGTGGAAAAAGTATGTGAACCCTTGAGTTAATGACCTCACAAAAGCTAATTGGAGTCTTCTTAAGAAAATTAGTTTGGGGGTGTGGACTAGAGCTACTTTGACTGATAAAAACCCCTCAACCTTTTGGAGTTTGCTCTGCACAAGAAGCACACACTTATGTGAACCATGACTCGCCAAAAAGAGCTTTCAGAGGATCTACAATCAAGAATTGTTGGTTTTCATAAAGCTGACAAGGGTTACAAAATGATTTCAAAGACTTTAGAAATTCACCAGTCTACAGTTAGACTGCGTGCAGGGAAAAAACATTTGCAAGACTATGGTCTGTCAATGAGCATATAGGCAAAGAACAGGCCTTTTGGAATATTGTGCTCTGGACAGACTAATCAAAGATTGAAGATAATGTGAGGCTATCTGTCCGAAGGTTAAAGTTGAACTGAAAGTGGACAGGATAATGATCCTAAGCACACTAGCAAATCCACCAAGGAGTGGCTCAAAAAGAAGAAATTGGGGGTTATGGAATGGCCTAGACAAAGACCGGATTTGAATCTCACTGAAATGTTGTGGGCGGACTTGATGCATACAAGACGTTATTTCTCCTAAAGGGGGAAATACTAGCTTCTGAGGCCAAGGGTGTACTCACTTTTTCCACAGAAGAATATCACATCTGTTGATATTTCTGTTGAATAAATGATTGAAAAAGCTCATTTTCCTTGTGGTTTTGTTCAAGTATATCAACTTTATTAATAGGCATAGTTTCAAAGATTATCAAATGTTTGCTTGTCCAAATATGTCGAGAAAAGCCAACAACCATGGGGTGTGTTTGAATATACAATACATGTTTCTATACAACCAGACAAACATGTCTCACAAGTCTGCTAGCTGTCCTTGGTTACAATGAAAAGTCCAGTTTATTAAGCAGATTACATGTATGTAGCTGGTTAATGTTAGTAACATTTAATGCTAATGTTATCTGATATTAGCCAAAATATTAGCTTTCTGCTGCATCAAAGACTTTCTAGCTACAGTATTTGATTCATTTTAAGCTGATTCATTTTATGAAAATCATTGTCAATGAATCTCATTATCGATTAGTTGGTGTGCACAAGGCATGGGGTACGTTACTCACTACAGTACTTCTGTTCCGAAAACACGCATCAGAGAATAAATACTAAACTTGTAGTCCCAAGTGAAGTATTATACACTTACACTACACAGTATGCACTCTACCGTTTAGTGCAGGGGTGTCCAATCTTATCCAGAAAGGGCCGGTGTGTGTGCAGGTTTTCATTCCAACCAAGCAGGAGCCACACCTGATTCCACCTTTTTAATCAGTTGATCTTGGTTTTCCATAGACTCAGGTGTGGCTTCTGCTTGGGTGGAATGAAAACCTGCACCCACACCAGCCCTTTCCGGATAAGATTGGACACCCCTGGTCTAGTGTATGAATTGTAGAAGGGTAGTATCATTTCAAATGGAACACTAGTGGTTTTTTTACTAACCAAAAGTATAAGCTGTTTCCCAGTCAGTGGCACATGACGTCAAACGCATGTAATGCGATGCTGCTAGCTTTAGCAGATACCCAGAGTCACAGACCATAAATTTCTTGTTTACTGTTTGTGTCAATGTTACCTTTTATACCCAACATGACCTCAGTCTCCATCAGACAGAGGCATAATCGTCAAGTGACTGAGGAAGAAAGTGTGCGACCTCCAAGTCCTCTAAGGCAGGGTAGCATTTTATATTAAACATGACGGAGAATATCAAACTTTATAAAGCAGAATTTGTATAGCTTGGGAGCACGACAGTGATGCACAAGCACAAACTTATGTTTGTATCCAAAATGCTCCACTGTGTGCAAGGGGTTGGGAAAACTGGTGCAAGTTGCTTAAAAGGTTTAGTTTAATGTAAGTTTATTGTCTTTATATGCTGTATTAGCACGCCTGCAGTGTAAATTCCATCATTTATTATAACGGAAGTGCTCTATTAGTAACGAGACCGTGTTGCTCCTCACTCGCAGTGTAGACACGGTGATACATAGTGGGAGCACGAGTAAGATATGTAATGTCTAATTAAAACACTATGATCAAAAGTCTGCGATGGACTGGCACCCTGTCCAGGGTGTACCCCGCCTTGTGCCCGATGCTCCCTGGGATAGGCTCCAGGTTCCCCGTGACCCTGAGAAGGAGTAAGCAGTAGAAGATGGATGGATGGATGAATGGATGATCAAAAGTAAGCACAAGTAAAACAACATGCCTAAAGGCAGTGAGTAAAAGAAACTACAAGGTGCAAGTATTTATGCATTTTTTTTTATGGATGCACAAAAATCATTGAATTAAACTACAGTCCTAAATTAATAATATATATTCTGGTGTGTGTCTGTGTGTATTGGGTTCTTGTCAGTCTCATATAATTGGACAAACATTTGTGTAAAGTTTTAGTCTGAAGTTTATATTTGTAACACTCAGTTTGTGGATTTTATTTTAAATAAACAAAAAAAAATGGTACTGAGAGTACCCCCCCCAATTAATCGATTAATTAAAAAAAATAATAAATTGGCCAACTAATCGATTATGAAATTAATCACTAGTTGCAGCCCTAGTTTACATAGAGCAAGCTGACTATCTCCTTAGTGTGAAAGATTCCAGAATTATTATGTCTTTTAGAAGCTTTTGATTGGCCAATTGTTATAATTATGAATTAATTAGTGGTGCACCTTTGGCTGTTTTTTAGGGATAGTGCCTTTTTGTCCTTGATGTCACGGGAATATCCATGCAACTCCACCAAAACCACAGTAAAAAAAACATGTGGACCTCCACAAGTAAGGTTCCTCCTTAGGAGAAATTTCCAAACATCTGAAGGTACCACATGCATCTGTACAATAACTTGTGTGCAAATATTAAATGCTGAGGACCACACAAACAATGCATCATTCAGAAAGGAGGCACAAATTAACTGCCAGCAATGAACAAACTTTATTCCAAAAGGTTCAGCTGAAGCCCAAGACAACAACAAAGGAACAGGTTAAGGAGTTCACTTCACCATTAAGAGTCTTACAGCACCATGGCCTAAAAAGCTGTCATGCAAGGAAGGAGCCCCTACTCTGAAACCAGCATAATAAAGCCAGTTTGTGGGTGAACACCAGCCTGTTGGAGGAGTGTTCTCTGGTCAGATGAAAAAAAAAATTAACTGTGTGGCCATAATGATCAATGCTATGTAGAAGGAAAAAGGGTGAGGCTTTAAATTTGAAGAACACAATCTAATTGTGTAGCATGGGGTGGCAGCTTCATGTTGTGGGTGTGTTTTGCTAGAAAAGGGACTGGTGTACTTCAAAGTTTTGTGTAAAGCTTATTGTGAGAAGCTTGCGGAAGGCAACCCCAAGGGTTTCGATTCAAGTTAAGACAATTAAAATGCAATGACATCAGATACTAAAAACATGCATGGAAACTTCTGATCACCCGGAAAATCTGATATAGTAAATAAAAGCTTAAATAAATCTGTCTTTAGCTTAGCTATTATTTTAAAGTTTCCTCTTATGGAAATAAATTAGCTTTTTCAACCATTTATTTAACAGAAATATCAATAGATGTGAGTAGTTATATCATACACTTTCTGTCAAACTGTCAATCAAAGTAGTGTGTGCTGATTTATGGTCCATTGTGCTTCTCAGGCCAACGTTTCTGCAGGTAAGCTAATTTATGACCATGGGGTGGGGGTAACCCTATCGACTGTATCAGTGGGTCAATCTGGCTCCTGTGTGTCTGGGCAGTGGTGGAGAGGGGTGTGTGGGGGAGTAGCCCCCCTCCCAACAAAGGTGTTTATGTTAATGAGTCTGGTTTTTTTTGTTTTTTTTTTGTGGGGGGGGGGATACGTCTGAAAAGCGTATCAATGGTTAATATTGGGCATGTGTTTGTGTTACTGTGTGGGGTTATTTCGTTTGTGTAACCACATTGTTAGAAAAAGCATGATGTTTGAATATGTACATATATGAGTAGATTATTTGTTTTGTGAAATAAATGAAAACAAATGCTGATTACATTTTTACGGAGCCCGGTTTGCCTTTGAATAAAACATTTAGGTGGTAAAGCGTTGTTTTAAAAAAAGAATCTGTTTAAAAGAATTGTGTGTATTACATACCTTCTAAACAAACCTTTAGGAGGTAAAAAAAAAATATATATTAAAAGAGCTGTTTAAAAAGAAATCCGTATTACTTGTCTTCCAAAAAACACATAAACCTTTACGATGTAAAAATGGTTAAAAGAGATGTTTAAAAAGAATCGTGCGTATTACATGACTTCTAAACAAAGATCCTTATGAAGTAAAAATGTTAAAGTGTTGGCTAAAAGAATCGCCGTATTGTTTAAACTAGAAGATAAGTTTTCCCGAGATGTCTTCCATTCGCTGGGTTAAAGCAGTAATGACGTTAAACCTAATCACCTCTCTCTCTCTCTCTAAACCCCGCCATACATATGTGTTTCAGACACACCTCTCTCTCTCGCTCTCTTGCTCTCTCTCTCTGTCCCTCTCGCTCTCTAAACCCACGCCCATACACGTGTTTCACCTGTAGACAGCGCTTTCTGTCAAACTGTCAATCGAAGTAGTGTGCTAATTTATGATCTTTGTGTTTTTCCTGAACGACAGTTTGTAGGTAGTCTAATTTATAGCCCTTTGTGTTTTTCCTGACCAAGAGTTTTGTGGGGGAGACACTTATTTTATGACCAGGGGGTCGTGGTGTAATCCTATCAGTATGTTTATGATAATGAGTTAGTGTCTGGGGTGTTAATGGCTTTTAAATATCGTCTTAAGACATTACGGTTAAAACACAGAAGACAGTCTGCAACTATCTGATACAATGGCTACTCCGAGAACTAATATCCCTAGAAGACTGTCCTGCATCACACCTATAAGAGACTCTGATGAAAAGTGTGAGGAGTTAACTTTTGCTCCAAGAAAAAAACAACAATGTGTTAGTTTGTCAAAAATTCTTTGTGGGGATGACATTGTAAAGGAGCTGATCTTTAACCCTGAACAGGGCGTTACCAACTCCCGAGAACCTCTCTTAAGACCGCCCTCATGCAGCTATGATTAAAACGGGGTGGCCTGTGTCACAGTGAACATGTATTACAAGATTCTCAAGATTCTGCATATGCCTGCTACAGCAACACCCCGGAAACAGGCTTTGCCTGACGACAATGCGACAACGCTAGAATCCCTCCCACAAACATACAACAACCGGTGACTAGATAATTTCTGCAAAGGATTAGGATATCACAACCTAAGTTTCCTCACAACTCAGTACGGAATCAGTGGCTCTTTAACTGGCGCCTCTGCCTACATCGGTATTGATGACACAAACGGCTGTATTCGATCTGACACATTCAAGATCATAAAAGCGACAGTTGTGGTCCTTCTGGAACATGTTATCAACAAAAAGCTGAAAGAACTCTGTTTGGGGTGCGAAGTGGATCACCCGAGTCAGATTAGACACTTGTGTCTGTTCGGACCTGACGCGAATTTCTTTGACAAATACTTTGAGGAACTATCGCGTGATCTGCTCAAACCTGGGCTTAAACATTTCATCGCTCAATCATTGAGTCGGTGTGGTTTGAGGGTTAACCCTGAGAGAATTCAAGGATCGGTGGATGCCGTTCTGCACGAGCTGCGGGATGAAGTGTACATCGTGCAAAGGCTTAACGAGGTTAGAGAGAAACTTGTGGATGTCAGCAGCGAGTAGATCGTCTACAATTCCGTGGACAGCTGGAAGGGGGTTGCACCAGTTGTTTGAGATGGGGAATGTGTGCAGTGCTACAGGATTAGCAAAGAGTCTGTTAAGCGCCGTATTAGGTGCGAGATGTCCAGCCTGTTGTACAAATGCCTTACGGACTGTGCTGTAAACGGGTGCGATGTTGACCCGAGACGTTTAACAAATCTCGTGAATCAGATGTGTCTTGTGCGAGGTACGGTGCGCGATTGGTCTGCTTGGTTGCATTTGTGTACTAATGCATGCGATCCGATTTGTGCTTCTATCACAAAAATACTAGATCTTGTGAGTGAATGTGGCAGACGTGTTAGAATTGTAGACATTTTATGTATGTGTACATATGTGCATGATTTGTGTGTAATTCTTCTGTCGAGAAATGAGCAGACTGTTGTCTGTGAAATAATCGATACATTTATCGCATATATGGTTGAGAAAAACACTGTGATGTGTATAAAATTTCTACACTCCCTTAATGATGATGTATGATAACGTTTATGATCTTTTAGTGAAATAAATACAATGACATTTAAGACCATCTGAGCTATTCTTTTGTGGAGGCTAAAGTATCGATATGTCGTAAGAAATGAAAAAAAGTGTATTACACACCTTCAAATGCGGGGTCTTTTAGTGGTTAAAAAAAAAAAAAACGTTTAAAAGACGGCATTTTAAAAGAAACGGGTTTGTTTAACAGATAAACAAGTTTCGGATTGGCTCACTGGCAAGAATGCTTACACGCTACACAGAACTGCTCCGTTAAAATACAAAAGAAATCGTGTTTTTGTTTATGGTATTGATATGCAGTTTCAAGCCGATCTGGTCGATATGTCTGCATACGCCAAGGAAAACGACAACGTTCATTTTCTGTTGACGTGCATAGACATGTTTAGTAAATATGCGTGGACTAGGTTTTTAAAAGATAAATCCGGCGAAGTGTCTAAAGCGTTCCAATCTATACTGGATGAGGCAGGGTGCCCCGTAAACTACAGACAGATAATGGGAAAGAATTTTTTAATAAACATTTTCAAAGCATGACAAAAAAGTACAACATACAACATTTTGCAACAGCCACCGATTTAAAAGCGTGCATCATCGAACGTTTTAATAGAACCTTAAAAGGGCGGATGTGGAGATATTTAACTGCTACAAACTCCAAACGCTATATCGATATTCTACAAGACATCACGGATAGATACAATGCCAGCTATCACAGGAGCATTAAGATGAGACCTATTGATGTGAACAAAGAAAATGAATCTGCTGTGTATAAAAACCTATATGGATCTAAAGACGGCCCCAGTGTAACTCCTAAATTTAAATATAAAGCTGGCGACATTGTTAGAAAAGTATACGCACGAGTTTTTCACTATAACAGAATGCATATCACGCAAACGTTCCGTCTATAGATTGTGTGATTATGACGGCGATGTTATTGATGATGTTTTTTATGAAGAGGAATAACAAAAAATATTTGTGAACAAAAACAAAACATTTAAAGTGGAAAATATTTTAGACAAGAAGAAACAAGGCCGAAAAACATTGGTTTTGGTTAGATGGCTCGGATGGCCCTCAAAATTCGAATCATGGATTGACTAGAAAGAATTGGTTGATGTACAGAACCCCATAAAAACAGACAAAACCTTGTAGACAGCACACATTCATGTAAAAATCCAACCATGACTGTGGGTGGTTTTTATGTAATGCTTCCCTGTAATGCCTCAACGATTGTTTATCCGGAAAATAGTATCTCGTGTTATACAACTCGATTATCGAAAACTATCAATCTAAAAGGAGAATGGCAAGTCAGGTTAATCGAATTTGAATATCCGCTGTCGTGGTACACATTTAATGAGGAAGATGCTACGTTCATTTTCAACTATGGTGAAACAACGAAGACAGAGAATCGGGTCACCGAATATAATATTGAAGACAATATATGAAACGCATCTTACAGGTTAAAGACTGGATATTATGATGACGTCATTTTTTTGATCAGGGAGAGCAACGCGTCCCTGACACCACGTGCGAGTCTCGGCTATGACCATGTTAAAAATAAGGTGTTTCTGAAAGGCCCTCCGAAGACATCGCTGACATTTTATGGAAAGGTGGCCAATATTTTAGGATTAAAACCGGGGGTTGCTACTGAAACTACGGACCATGCTCTTGAAAGATCTGGCATGACTTATGCGCCTTTTCAGGCTGACATTAATGCAGGGTTTTACAGTATGTATATTTATACAGATATCATAGAATACCAGACCGTGGGTGATTTCTACATACCGCTACTGAGATGTGTACATATAGAGGGGGAGAATCACAAGATTGTTAGTGTTAGATACGACACCCCACACTATGTATCGGTTAATAAACCGTCCGTCAGTGAGATAACCATACAAGTGAAAGACGATCAAAATCGAGATGTGCGCTTCAGTTACAGGAAGGTGTGTGCCAAGGTGCATTTTAGGCCTGTGAAACAATTTGTTTTTAAAAAAAAAATATCAGATTTCAACAATCACCGCACACACACCCCCTGCGTTATGTCGCGTATTACCAGAATCAAGCGGGGAATGGGCTCCCCGGCTATGCAGGGGGCGGTGTTATGTATGGATCTGGGTTAGGGGGTATGTTTAGAGGTCTCTTTAAAATGGCTATTCCGTTGCTAAAATGTGGTTTTACCATAGCCAAGCTGCATCTTAAATCAGCTGAAAAAAACATACTAAGCGATGTTGTTAGCAATACATTATCGCATACGCTTAATAATAACAACAATAACAACACTCAAGTCGGGTGCGGACTTGTGGTGATGGCTCGCAGAAGAGTATCTAGACCGCCAGGGGCTCGGAGGAGTGGCCAAACGATGAAGAAAAGAAAAAATAACACCAAGAAATCGTCAGTTGTAAAACGTAAACACAAGAAGACACCAACCAGCTCTACAGCAAAAAGACCAAAGACCTGCGTTAAAACAATATTTTAGACCATGTCTTTACTACACAATATGTCAGAAGAATGCTTAAAAACCGAATTGGATCTATTCACAGTACCGTTGACTCAAACCGTTATTGAAAAAAATACATATATAGAAGTACCACCGTTGTCAGCAATATCAGAAACATCGCCTCTGGAGTTTTTTATAGCGGGGACTGGAGAGGATTATGTGGACCTAAACACCCTTGTTTTTTTACAAAATCACTAATGCAGATGGTACAGACATTGCAGTGGAGCCCCCATGGGGCTTATTGACTATGCCGGATCTACAATATTTTCACAAGCGGACGTGTCGCTTGGAGACCGTCTCATATCACAAAGTTCCAACACATATCCTTATCGATGCATAATAGAGTGTCTTACCAATTATGGTAAAGACGCTCTTGAAACGCAGTTCTCAGCGGGGCTCTTTTACAAAGACACTGCCGGTCACATGGACGTAACGGACCCCGCTGGTGGTAATAGATGTTTGACCAAACGAGCTACATTTACCAACGCCAGCAATGTTGTTGAACTACTGGCCCCCATTCACAGTGACATATTCTTTCAAGAAAAACTAATGCTTAACGGTGTGGACAATTCGCATGACGAGGGCAAAAGATGAATTCTGTTTGATGAGGAGCGACACTGTGGCCTATAAACTAAACATCGTGTCAGCTTCACTGTTTGTGAAAAAAGTGTCGGTATCACCAGGTTTGAGATTTGGGCATGTTTGAGATTTGGGCACACACAAGCATTGCTCTCGATGCCAGCCAAATACCCCATCGACAGAGTATGTGTTAAAATCTTCTCAATCCCTGTAGGCTCACCTGTTTGTAATCAAGAAAACTTGTTCTTAGGAACTCTACCAAAATCCGTTGTTCTGGCTATGGTTGATAATGACGTGTTTACAGGCTCGTATAATAAAAATCCTTCGCCTTTAAAAACTATGACCTAGAATTTTTGTCAGTTTATCTGGACAGCCAGCAACACCCCGCTAAACCTCTGCAGCCTGAATATGGAAGTGGATCTGCAGTGCGTGAATTTTACCAGTTAGCGCTAGGTTCTGGAAAACATCTTAAAAATCAGCCTCTAGCTATTGATAGGGAGGATTTTCTGCATGATTATACCCTTTATGCATTTAATCTCACGCCAGACGAAGACTGCAGTCAACACGTGTCGCTTATCAAGTCTGGAAATATTAGACTAGAAGCATGTTTTAGACAGCCTCTACCCCGAACGATCAACTTAATTGTTTATGCCATATTTGACAGCATCATCGAAGTGTCAAATCGCAGACAGATCCTGGTTGATTACTATTAATAGGCAAAATGGACACCATCCAGCTTACGGCTATAATGGATAAGATCTCGTGTAATACCCATTTTCTCGGCGTACTATCGTGTGACCACCTACCAAAAGCTCCCTTAAGAAAATTACCGTCAATGGTGATATTCAACATGCATCCTTCAGGACTCCAGGGTGAACACTGGCTAGCCATCTACATAAACGAGGTCGGCGTGGGTTGTTTTTTCGACAGCTTGGTAATAAACCAGATGACAATCGTTTTCTGCAGAATATCAAAAACTTTCTAAACCGCAATACTAGAGTGGTTCAGCATTCAGCAGTACAAGTCCAAGATTTTTCGGCAGAGACCTGCGGGCAGCATTGTGTGTTTTTTCTCTATCACATGGTAAAGGGGCATGATTATGACTGTGTGTTGAAGATGTATACTGGCGATTTTATTAAAAATGACCAATGGTGTAAGCATTTATGAAAAAACTAAAACTAAAAAACGGTTGTAATGAAAATGTTTTCAAATGTATTCATTGTGTTCAGACAGGTGAAATGTTTGTCTAATACTAGATTTTTTCAGTAAAAACAAAGAACAGAGATTGTCAATGTTAATGTGCTGTTTTCACGGTCCCCTTGTTTAGCGACTGTTAAAAAGCGCTGTAAATCGTTTGTGTACAGCTTCACTTTTTCATAATTGTCCAACTCATATCGGTGCAAAATATTTCTTATAGCTATGTCCAAATCGTTCTCCACGATTTGCTGAATAGATTCGCATGCTGTCTTTAGTTTGTCCAAGTGGTGCTGCGGGACTAAAAACATTTTCTCTGCGTACTCCATTTCCTCTGTTATCTAGATGCAATCAGGCTGGAGATCAAAGGAATAGCCACGCTTAAGAGCAGTAGAAGAAAGCCACTCTGTTGATTTATTACACGTCTCTTTCTTTTAACACCAACAGTCTTATCCGCTACAAATTTGATTACGCTTTTCCTTTTTCTGAGTTTCTGGTATTGTTGAGATGTGAGAGGTATATTGCCATAGAGAACATTAAGAGCTACTTCACACAATGTCGCAATGAGCTTGTCTGTGGCAGTTTGTAAAAAAGTTTGTTTGGGTGTTGCTTTTAATAATATTTTTAAAAGCAGCAGGTTTCTATAAAGTCTGGCAGACATTTCGCTATCTTCTTTTCTGGAGATATACCACAGGGTGTGGTGCAAGTAAATCTGTTCTGAGCCGATAGTGTTCAGGTGTTTTTGTTTTATAATCAATCAGCAGATACCCGAAAGGTTTGCTGGTTGCGTCTTGATAACACTCCATAAAAAATTTTGTGTTGCCGGGATACATTTGTCTTCCTAGAACACTGACTCGATTAGCGTCTTGGGGATTTTTAAACAAGATTAGATAATTTGTGTTTAAGCTGATGGTCCTGCTGGCTTTCCCTTGGCAAAATAAATTCTGCACAATATAAATAGCGCTAATATTTCTATGATGTACATACTGGGTGAACACTTTTTCCACCTCGTTGCTCCCTCTGGCCTCTTTCATCAGCTCATCAAGGATCAACAAATTAGTTGTGCTGGCCGGAAATAGAGCATCATCATTCAGAGTCTGTGGTAATTCTTCAACAAATTTTATTTTGTACATTTTCAACAATTCATCATACAACAGTTGCCAACAATCATAAATATACACAATGTTTTAATTTTTTTTTAGAAATCAACAGTACAGCATTTTGCAACAACATTTTTACAAAATATGACTTTCCCGAGTTTGAAGGACTGCTTATCACACATGAAAACGGGTGTTGTAATCTGAAATCAAAACCATCTGTGTCTCGCACACCCCTATGTCCAGAAAGATTGTCAGAAGCCATATGGGAGCATTGTAAAATCAGGGAGCAGTACATGTTTGTTGTGCACCACTTTAAACTTTTTAACGACTGACCTATTGTGTAGTGTGAAATGTTTTTATTCGTACAATGGTGTCTGTGTATGCCAGTATATGACGACTATTATCCGCCCCCATGATGTAGTGGTCAACAAGTCCAATCAGTGTGTCTAATCTAATGGTTTTTGAATTTACATCATTGAGTGTGATACCTTTGGCTTTCATGCAAACCTTGCCCTTAGCAGTGCGGTAACCGTATGTTTTTGGCCCGCCTGAACAAAATTCGATAATGTGATCACCTTCTCCAATCTCATCAGTTAAATTGCCGAGATAGGGTCCCAACGGAGGTTCCCAGTCGCCCTCTCTAGATGTAAAGATCACACTGTCTGTGTCACTGTACAATAACCTGTCACCCAATTTGTCCATCAACTCTTACAGCTCTAGACGTGCATGAGCTGTTGTAAAAGCCCCAAGAAAGATGTTGATGTCACGAGTCTGACCCCCTTTCCCATCCGCATAACACCACTGAATTAGCGCTACGCTGTCTGACACAAGGGAAAAGTGTTTAACGGCGTAACCGTCGCAAGTTTTCACGCATCGGGAAACGACCCCAAAGTGAGTTCAGCAAAAGTTTGTTAATAGAACGCCGTGCTGGATTATAACTTATCTTATCAACATCCATCTTAATCCCCTCTTTCTGTAGGATTCCTTGTCTGCGTCTGTCACAACGTGTGCGGGGAACCCGCTGGCCTCTTGTTTGTATTGTAAAATGTTTTAACATAGTCACAAAACAAAGTTTCTGACCGTTGTGGAAAATGCCACACCTATTCCACTTTCGTTACAACATAACCCTTTTCCACACCTTTCAACAGCTCGATGCTGACCCAACAGCCTGAAATCGCTCTTTCCTCATCAGTATGGCCAGACGGGTCTGTCTGATTCTGCTGTTCGGCGCATGTCATGGCGCTGTGAGTGGAAACATAGTCTTACCACCAGTCCTATAGGGAAGGACGGGGTGAAGCAGTTTTCGTGGCGGTAGGACTGTTGCTTTGACAAACCCATAATAATTTTCAAGAGGTTCAAAATCCTTGAAAATTATTTGTGGATGTCCTATGGGGTAGCATTTTTTGGCCTGGCAAAAGGGATACAAGCTTGTAAAGTCGACATATCGTATTTTTTCACTAACGTCGGCTTTGTGATACAATTTGTACGTGTTTGTACGACCACCAAATAGTGCGTTGCGCGGTTTCCATCCTTCAGGATGTGTGTAAGGGGACATAAAGTCCATTACAGCGACATCGGTCTGTTTAGCGTTATTCCAATCACACACCCACATCACCTCAACATCGAGACCATACGCTTTTTCCAATATTTCGACTTTGTCATCAAATTGTCTTCTGAGCAAGCCGTAGAGCACTTTTGATAACGAATGTAAATGGTTGGGGTTATAACGACAATCATGTCCGTGAAACATACAACCATTGAATTTGAAAGCGTTTTTGACACCTATGGTCTCTACGGCTAGTAAAACTATGGTGACAGTAGTCGCACACGTATGGGGTACCAATGAACGCTTTTAGGTTCTTAATCATGAAATAATGCTCGTTGTGTAGATACAAGAACACGGTCTTATTATGAGGCTCGTCATTGGTCGTAAAGTGTTCCAACAGACCAGAGCATGTTCTATGGAACACCACTATTTTAATGTGTAACAACCGTTCAAACCATGTGATGTCACTAAACATTATCTTTTGCTGTACCGAATACTCTGCAGTGTTCTGGAGAGACTCGGCTATCGGCTCTAGATTAGTACACAATATTTTTGGATGTAGAAAATGGGCCAGACAGATCACAAAACACAGATTGTTAGATATATTGTTGGGGCAAAACAGATTCATTCTGTTTCTGGCAATTACTTCGTTATGAGCTAAATCACGTATCTTTCGATAAGCACCACCGTGTTTACCATGAGCTATAGACACAGTCAGATCCAGACAGTCATCAGTCAGCACGTCAGAATTGCTCTGCATAATGTTCTCAACCTGGTTTGCGAAAACGTACACATCATAATCGTTGTCAGGTGACAAGACAGTGTTAACATCAGAGGGTAGACTAGGGCCTCTCAAGGTAATGTTGATTAAACCCCCATCACCGGCCAGCAGTCTGGAAAACGACACTATTTCAGACACGATATCATGCAGATATATAGTGTACGCAGCCAGGTCTGGAGCGGTTATCATACGCATATTTATATGATGCAGTATCTCCAAACTATTAAATCTGAGTCTCAGTACCACCGTATAACCACCAACATCGCCACCCTCTCTTACAATAGATTCAATAGCGGATTCGGATAACCCTGAATTTGTCTACGAAGGATTAAACGATCGATTCACAGTCTGACCCCCACCCCACCTGGTGTGAATTTGAATCTTTAATTACTGCTCCCTGAATACAAACTGTTTCACCACAATTCTTTGACATTTTTTACAGATTTTTTAAATTGAAACAAAACTAGTAAATAAAAAATCCACACACAGTAAACAGATACGAATCAACAAATAATGCAAGTATACACAGAGATGTGTAAAAAAAACGTATTGTACAACTCACCTGAGTTTCTTGTTTTTAACTAATTGTACAAGCTACTTTAACAACTCTGTTGTCAAATATTGGTCATGGCCAACGCTGCAAATCTCCCCAGCAAGGAGCCTCTGGGTAGCTATAATGTGTTTATGCATAATGATGTGTCGTTGTAATGTATCCATTACAGATTGATTATAAAAACGCTGTTTCTTCTCAATGTTGTCCACACGTTCTGCGACGCCAGCAAAACTCTTTTCAACCCCCGCAATACGGCCCTCGATGGTCTTGAACCCGGATCGTATCAGTTCAGATAAGTCTGTGTTGTTGTCTATAATAGCCGGCAACTCGCAACCATAAGCTTCTTGATTTGAAGGCAGAGTCTCAGAGACGTCCTCCCCCGCAGTCAGACATTAGCTGGCATGCGTTTCTCCAGGAGCCGAGGAAAAGGAAAAAAGCGCCCCACGATTCTAACAACTTGTGATCCCAGCTCATACCAGAGACTATAACGCGCGGTTCAGCAGCAGCCCGTTCATTCACAACTGACTCTTGAAAAAAGTCAACATGAATTAGGAAATCTGTATGAATTAGGATGATAAAACACTCTTTTTAAAAATACATGCTACATACCATCTGTCGATCCTGGGGAAGATCTTGATCGCTTGCGCTTAGGTGTTGTAGACGTCACTGTCTCTCAAACATTCGGCAGTTGGAGCATGGACCTGAGCGACTGTTTTACGCTTGGTCTTTCTAGGTTTTGTTGACACACGCCGTTCAGTAGAACCCGCAACACAATTTTTGAACTCTGGAGTGGCGATCCTGTTTACAAGATTGACAATCCTTGAACAGTAAACAAACAAACACAAAAAAAAAACCATAAGAAAACAGCATAAACCACATTTAAACTTAACCGCCAAATATCTAATTATTACACCACTTACCGAGCACGGGGTTATCCGACCTGACTCGCAGAGCCGCACTGCCTGAGTTCGATCCTTTGTGTAAAATAAAAAGTATAATCATTCTACACATACACAACACATCATACATAGGAATGAATACTTATAAAATAATAACACATGTATGTACCACTTGCCCTGTTCAAAAACTTGACTTCGTCTACGATTTCCGGAATAGACACAATGTCAGAATCATCTGTAGCGTTAGATACCTGTTTAACCCTTACAACAGCCCCCATAAATTCATTTATAAATAAACATTCTTAATAATGTGTAATAATAATAATAATAATAATAATAATAATAAAACACTTACTGTTGCGATAGACAGCCATCTCCTCTTTGAAGTATTCCTCAAAAAAAAAATAAAACTTCAGCGGTGAGCTAAAATGAGAAGCCACTGGTTCAAAATTTGGTTAAAAGTTTGTGCGTCATGCACTCTTTCTACCGCAATGATATGATTGGCGTAATTGATCAATAAGTCTTCCACCCAATAAACTCCAATATCGCGCTTTGGTTTATCTTTCCAGCTTAAGGGTCCCAGTGATTTGTGAGATTATTTCTGTGATAGGGCTTACTAAAAGATACCACCTAGACCAGGAGAAGGGTGCACAATTAGGAATAGGTTTGTATGAGTGAGTGGATGTGCAGATCGACATCTAATGATTTTGTCTAGTCTACAACAGTAGTCTGTGGTCGGGAAGCTTTGGGGCATAAGAGGTGAGGTAGCAAATTCTAACCTCTGTCCTGGTCACGTGGCTATATAGTACAGTGCATCCGGGAAGTATTCACAGCGGATGGAAGTGGAAGTGCTTGTTGATAGAGTGCAGAGCAGAGGACAGGGTTGCACAGTAATTTAACATTGCATCATCACATGCTGTAGCGTCGGGAAGAGGAGCTGTCACAGGCCCAATTCCTATGTCTGGAGGTCTCAAAAAACAGTATCCCAAAGGGGCTATGCCCATCCTGAGCCTGTTTCAGAACAGCATTTGCTCAATCTGTTTTTCAGTGTCCTATTTTCTCTCTCTACCACCCCACCCCTAGCTGGATGCTATGCACAGTGCTGCTTTAAGTCAATACCCAAATATTCACCCACCTGCTTAAGGGCATTGCTCACAAAAGGTGTGCCATTATCACTGGAGATTTTTTGTGGGAGTTCCCCATCTAGGAATTACTTCTCTAAGCAACGACTTTGCTACTGTGTCTGAGTCCTGTTTGGATGTAGGGATGCGGCCTTCCCTACCTTCAAACATCAACCCACGTTATGAGTTGCACAAACACCGTAAACAAATTTTTTTTTTTTTTGAGTAATTAGAGAAACCAATGCTTTGTTACTGCAGCTATCATTCCCCCTTTTGACGCATGGTCCTTGCCATGCATCAACTTTGAAGACAAGGACAGCCCTGGGGGCACCGCCAAACTCCGTCAACAACCGTGCAGCCTGCTTTGTGTCACATAGCCTTTTCCTCCACCGTAGCTCGTGTGTGGAGGTTTGGAAGCTGTGAAGAAGGAGTGATTAATTTCTCAGAGGATAGTGCACAGAGTTTTGGTGTTAGGGGTGTCATTGTTGCTGCCTGCTTTTGTTTCGTTGCATGGTATGCTCGTGCATTACCTAGGGAGACAGGATCTGATTTGTTAGTGTGTGTATCCCACTGGCATACTGCAATAGTTCTGTGGAGCAGAACTTCGTCCAGCAGCTCAGAGACCAGTTTGTGGTGGGCTATGTGTGTTCCTGAACTCGTCAGGAAGTTCCTGTGTTTCCAAATTGTCCCCAAATCATGCACTACCCCAAAGGCATATCTACTGTCTGTGTAGATTGTTACTGACTGTCTCTCAGCATGTCTTCATGCCTCTATGAGGGCATACAGTTCAGCTGCTTGTGTTGAGAAGTTTGAGGGGAGACTTCCTGACACGACCGTCTCATGTGCGGTTACTACTGCATAGCCCACTCGATTTTTACCCTTCTCTTTGTCACATGACGCTAAGAAATCCATGAAAAGGATTAGATCTAGATTTTCCAATGGAGCACCCTACAGGTCGACTCTAGGGGAGCAGCATTCGTTAGTTAGTATGGCACAATCATGTGGTTCCCCATCTCCCTCTGTTGGAAGAAGAGTAGCAGGGTTCAGGACAGTACATCATTGTATAGTGACATTCAGCATATCTAATAGAACTGTGTTATAGCCCAACCACTGATGGGTGGACAGGTGTGAGATTCAAGTATGAGTAATGACACTTCATGTGGAACCAGAAGGGTCAATTCTGAGTAACCTACCAGATCTCTGGATGCCACCACAGCTTTCTTAGCTGCTGCTACTGCACATACACATGGGGGAAAACCTGCTGCTACAGGGTCTAACTGACCAGAGAAATATGCCACAGGTCTCAGCTTGTCTCCATGTTTTTTCTAACAAGACGGAGGTCATGCAGCCTGATTTTTTATACACAGTCTGCACAAAAGGTTTGGTGGGGTCTGGGAGCCCTAAGGTTGGAGTTGTCTGTAGAGCCTGTTTTAATTCTACAAAGGCTTTCTCTGCTTCCGGTGTCCAATTTACCTGTGAGTGAACTGTCAACCCCGATGCATGTGCAATATCTCTAATAGGTACCTTGAGAATGGAATAAATTGGAATGAAAGTCCTGCAGTAGGAACACATACCTAGGATAGAGAGAATTGTTTCTTTGTTTCTTCGTCAGAGGCTTGGGAATCTTCTGGATTGCACATACTCTGTGTGCGGAGAGTTTCTTTCCCTTTGCAGAAATGTCATGACCCAAGACTCTCACTTCATGCTGCACAAACTGTAATTTTAAGAGACTGGCTTTGTGTCCCTCTTTAGCGAGATGCTGCAACAATTTAATGGTGTCAGTTTCATACTGTGCCCTGGAGAAAGCATTAGAGGTGCTAAGCTGTCCTTTAGCATTTGGTTGTATATCATTAGTGACTCACATTACCCCTGACACAAGTGAGTGAAAGTGTAAGGACGTCCGTTAAATATGAATGCAAACCAAAACTGATTGTCTTTATCAAGAGTTATACTGACAAATGCATTAGCTAAATCTACGACTGAAAACCATTCACTATTTGCTGGAACCTGGCTTAATAAAGTATAAGAATTTGGCTTGTCTGAAGCTCTCTGTTTTACTGCTGCATTAACTGCTTGCAAATCTTGTACAAATCACCATTCATCAGGTTGTGGGCGTTTTCTTGCTTTCTTACTGGAAATATTGGAGTGCACACTGGCAAATCGGGACAGGGAACAATGATCCCTGCTTTTAGTAGTGAATTAAATACTGGCCTAATTCCCTCAATAGCTTCTGATTTAAAAGGGTATTGAGATTGTCTAGGCCTAAAGTCAGATTTGGGTGTGATCACGACTGGTGGTGCACTTCTAATGAGGCCTATATCATGTTTCCCTTGGGCCCACAGCCCGAGAGGCACCTCCTTCAGTTGTGCGTGTATCTCTAGGGGTGTGGGGCTTATCCCAAGGTTCAAAACATTCCCTTGTCATGACATATTACATCCCGGTTAACCTTGCACATTTCCAGAAATATTTTTTTATAAACTCCCAGCGTCAGGCTGTACCATATGTTGGCAGTGGGTTCCTGTTCCCAATCTGTAATTTTTTCACTCTCACATAATCCGATCCACGGTCCCACGTCTTTCCACTGTCTGTTGTTTATTTTGGCTAATGAGACATGAGGCGCTGATTCTGGGCTGAAAAATGCACGCAACTGCATGTCCACTCAATTTGACTGAACATGCACAAAATTTGTCACACCAATATAGTGTCTCTGGGTACAGCTCTTCGCTTTCTGGGATATCCAGAAAACATTCTTTTTCAAACTCAGTATCTCTCTCATTTTGTACTCATGCTGTGCAATGGAGGGCAGAGGACAGCATAAAATCAACACACTTGTCCATCCATCCATCCATCTTCTATACCACTTTATCCTTTTCAGGGTCACAGGGAAACCTGGAGCCTATCCCAAGGAGCATCGGGCACAAGTCGGGGTAGACCCTGGACAGGGTGCCAATTCAACACACTTGTCCTTCATCTTATCATGTGCTGACACCATCCGGCGAGCACAGGCTTTAGGATTGTTATGCATGGACCATTGATAAACACAGAGCTCTGTTTCTTTAACAAACGGAGTTCCCAAAGATGAGTCATCAGTTACTATTACTCCCTGAGGTGAGGAGATCAAATTTAAGTGTAAAACACACTTTAAGTCCCTGCCCAGTAGATTGACTGGACATGAAGACAAAATTAGGAATTGGTGGGTTACTCTTTTCCCATTTTCACATTCACAAACAAGCAGTTCAGAGAATACTGAATGTCCTGTCATGCCCATGGAGCGCAGTGATCGTGAACTCTTTTTATTCACAGTGTTTTATTACTGAATATGTTGCTCCTGAATCTACCAAAAAGGTGACATTTTGTCCACTGATTACAAGAGGTATACATGGCAGTTGTGTAAAGGTTTAGGCATTTGTGAATTGTCAGTCTGTCTAATGTTGGATGTGGGTGTGTGCATATATTCCTGTTCTTTATGAGCTAACTCACAGTTTGGGTGTCTGATGCCACCTCTTCTGTTCCCAGGTGCCTCACCCTTCCTTTTCTCCTCCCCTCAGTTGGCCTCCTCTTGGTTCTGCTCTGGACAGTCTCTTGCAAAATGTCCAACTTTTCCACAGATAAAATATGTGAGGTTGTAGATACAACTTTAAGATACAACAATGGGGGTTGCCACCCAGCCTTCCTTGTTTTTTTGGTTTTCCCTCCACCCTGGGCCTCTTCCTCTCTTCTCCCTCCTTCTTTCCTTTGCCTCTCGTAGGAGCTTCTCAGCATGGATTGCGTATCGTTCTACCTGAGTCAGATTTCCAGAGCCCCAAGTGATGCGTTGACATTTTTTATGAGAGCAGCGATCTCTGGTTTCATACCATTCATGAAGCTGTTTCTGAGATGTGCTTCCCATGCTGTGACTTCGGCTGCTGGTCCATCTGCCAGTGCTACTGGTCTTAATTTGCATCATAAACTTCAGTGAGACGAGATAGATACTGGGATACAGTCTCTGAATCTTGCTGCTTGCACTTTGCTATTTTTGTCATGTCCATTCGCACAGGAAAGGTGTATGTCAGCCTCTGCTGGAGCACCGCGATTTGTGCTCTGTACCTTGCATTGACTGCATCATACCACTGTGGGTTGATCAGGCGGACATTGTTCTCTGGGAATTCACATTAAACCTTGACCCAGTCCGTGCCAAGTTTCACCATGAGCAGTTGTCGTAGTTCATGAGTGGTGGATCTGAATTCTCTGCAGAATATCTGAAATTCATCCCCAAACTTTTGTCTTCCTACTTTGCGGAGCGCCGGCAGATGTGTCATGCTGCTCCTGATGTCTTCCAATGTCCAGGGTCTGTGAACTAGCATAGGGTCTCCTTCACCGGCCACTTCTAGCATTGGGGCATTTACCACAGCGTGCACTGTCCCTTATCTGTCCGATTTTGTTGGTTTGAAGCCCTCAGGCAGCAATGTTGTTGGTCCCTTCACTTGGGATCTCGTGTGTAATGCCACCAGTCAAGTTAGGATGGCTGGCGCATAGTTCGGTGGGGGTTGGTGGCTCAGTTCTGACAGGTTCGGATAGAGTGGCATAGGAGGTGCCTCTGAAACTACGGGTTCCTCCCTCCTTACTGGCATTGCGGTGTGGCGGAGTCCAGGTCGGGATCGGCTTTCTGCAATTTAGCTCAGAAACAGAGAAACAGATGGGGGCCCTGCCTGACAGTTTTCTCTCTTTTTTGTGCCTCGCGCTGCCATTCAGCAAATGCCTTCCAGTCAGCTAAAAACTGCACTTCACTCTTTGTTGTAGGGGTGTCTCTGTCCTTTGTCTCCAAGTGAAGTTTCAATTGTTCTAACTGCCTGAGACTAAAACTAAATTTTTCTGGGAAACCACATTCTTTAACCCATACATCATATTGGTTCAAACATCCTTCCCCATAATTGACATGCATAAACATGATATTAGGACCAACAAATATTGCTTGTCTCAATATTCTGGTTGTGAAAGGATACAATTCAGGCACACAAGGGCTATCTGTAGTATATAACAACCTGATCTGATTAAACCCAAATTATAAAAGAGAATGAAATTCCCAGTAATCAGGTACAGAGAAATATGAAATATGTGGCTAAATCCTTGACATGTATCTAGTTTTGTCAACTCATACACATTCAGAAAATGAAAATGTAAGACAGCGAAGGAAGAAATTACCTGTGATGTCGAGTTCGCATACAGCAATTTGGTAGGACTTACAATTTTCTCTTCCGTTCTATTTTTTTTATCTCAGCAAAATTTACTTGTGCGTTAACTTTGCCAAACGTTTCATGTACCGCTGATATGATGGAATGAGTCAATGGGGCATGCCACTTGATAATAACCCTTCGCAAAAATACTGTGCCTCTTGCGCTTCTTAATAAATACTCTCTTTACTTATTGATTGCTCGAAATGGACTCTTTCCATTATGAAATATTTTTACCGTTATTATCTTTCTCTCTCTCTCTCTCTCTCTCTCTCTATATATATATATATATATATATATATATATATATATACACACACACACACACACATTATATATATATATATATATATATATATATATATATACACACACACACAGTATCTCACAAAACTGAGTGCACCCCTCACATTTTTGTAAATATTTGATTATATCTTTTCATGTGACAACACTGAAGAAATGACACTTTGCTACAATGTAAAGTAGTGAGTGTACAGCTTGTGTAACAGTGTAAATTTGCTGTCCCCTCAAAATAACTCAACACACAGCCATTAATGTCTAAACCACTGGCAACAAAAGTGAATACACCCCTAAGTGAAAATGTCCATATTGGGCCCAATTACCCATTTTACCTCCACGGTGTCATGTGACTTGTTAGTGTTACAAGGTCTCAGGTGTGAATGGGGAGCAGGTGTGTTAAATTTGGTGTCATCGCTCTCACACTCCCTCATACTGGTCACTGGAAGTTCAACATGGCACCTCATGGCAAAGAACTCTCTGAGGATCTGAAAAAAAATATTGTTGCTCTACATAAAGATGGCCTAGGCTATAAGAAGATTGCCAAGACCCTGACACTGAGCTGCAGTACAGTGGCCAAGATCATACAGCGGTTCAACAGGACAGGTTCCACTCAGAACAGGCCTCGCCATGGTCGAACAAAGAAGTTGAGTGCACGTGCTCAGCGTCATATCCAGAAGTTATCTTTGGGAAATAGACGTATGAGTGCTGTCAGCATGGAGGTTGCTGCGGAGGTTGAAGGGGTGGGGGGTCAGTCTGTCAGTGCTCAGACCATGCGCCACACACTGCATCAAATTGGTCTGCATGGCTGTCATCCCAGAAGGAAGCCTCTTCTAAAGATGATTCACAAGAAAGCCCGCAAACAGTTTGCTGAAGACAAACGGACTAAGGACATGGATTACTGGAACCATGTCCTGTGGTCTGATGAGACCAAGATAAACTTATTTGGTTCAGATGGTGTCAAGCGTGTGTGGAGGCAACCAGGTGAGGAGTACAAAGACAAGTGTGTCTTGCCTACAGTCAAGCATAGTGGTGGGAGTGTCATGGTCTAGGGCTGCATTAGTGCTGCCGGCACTGGGGAGCTACAGTTCATTCAGGGAACAATGAATGCCAACATGTACTGTGACATACTGAAGCAGAGCATGACCAGTATGCAGTATTCCAGCATGATAACGACCCCAAAACACACCTCCAAGACAACCACTGCCTTGCTAAAGAAGCTGACGCTGAAGGTGATGGACTGGCCAGGCATGTCTCCAGACCTAAACCCTATTGAGCATCTGTGGGGCACCTCAAATGGAAAGTGGAGGAGCACAAGGTTTCTAACATCCACCAGCTCCGTGATGTCCTCATGGAAGAGTGGAAGAGGACTCCAGTGGAAACCTGTGAAGCTCTGGTGAACTCCATGCCCAAGAGGGTTAAGGCAGTGCTGGAAAATAATGGTACCACACAAAATATTGACACTTTTGACACAAATTGACACAAATGTGGACATTTTCACTTAGGGGTGTATGCACTTTTGTTGCCAGCGGTTTAGACATTAATGGCTTTGTGTTGAGTTATTTTGAGAGGACAGCGAATTTACACTGTTACACAAGCTGTACACTCACTACTTTACATTGTAGCAAAGTGTAATTTCTTCAGTGTTGTAACATAGAAAGGTATAATCAAATATTTATAAAAATGTGAGGAGTGTACTCACTTTTGTGAGATACTGTATATATATATATATATATATATATATATATATATATATATATACACCCATCGGTATATATCTAGTATATATCTTAGTTTTGAAGCTGTGATCTAAGAAACACCAATATCTCTGCCGTTGCAGAGGCGAAGTTCCCGGAACTTCTTATAAGAAATCGCTCAATGGAAAACTGTTGGAGAGATGGTCTAACATTATCTTTAAGCACTCTTTGATATGATCCAGAATTCATAGTTGAATCAATGAATGCAAGCTGTCCAGTCCCTGAGGCAGTGAAAGCTTTTTCCTGGCACACCTCCCATGCAGGTCAAATTTTTGATTGATTGATTTCTGATTGTAGAAGCATGTACTTTGACACCAACAGTTGCAAGACTTACTAGCTAGCTGGCATTCATGCTAGGCTAAAGGCTAACGCTATCCATCTGGCTCTACCATCCAATCTCCTCTCCACTGTTTGCTTTCTTGACAAAAGCGTATATGTCGAATGTCACATGACCAAACCAGAAAACTGGTCTCACCACATCCGCTTGCAGGGTAATCTGCAAACCCAAAGGCAGTTCACAATATTTGTATTATTATTTGGAGTATTGTTTGCGTTTTATTTTAATTTTCATATCTGATTACTAGTGAGAAGAAAATGTCTCTCATAACTGATAAAGTACCAGAAGCAGGAAAATCCTAATAGTGATTTCTGCTGTTGTCACGGTTTGCAAAGGAGGAGATGCAGGATGCATGCGCAGTTAAGAGCTTCATTATAGGAGATATAGGCAGACAAATCCAAAGCATGAAACAATACTGTGTCAAAACAGGCAAATGGTCAGGCGATCAGCACACAGGATACACTAGACTAAGAGAAGACTCAAATAACGAGGATGACAACTGAATCAAAGCGAGGAACTGGTACACAGAGACTATGGCAACTGAGCATAATACACACATAGACACACGAGGGGTTTAAATCACAAACGTAATCGGGGTGAAACACAAAACAGCTGAGAACAATGATGACACATAAGGGAAACAACCAATGATAATACGGGGCAGAGACAGGACAAAAATCATAACAGGTGCACGTGTAGGACGTAAACAAGTCAATGTCACTTGCAAACCCAGAAGCATCGTCGAGCTTTGGCTCCAGTGTTTACCGTGAGGGAAAATCATGACAGGGAAAAGGGTGCTACTCCCAGAGCAGCAGGAAACACTCCCTCCCCTGGCGGTCCTGGCCCTCTGGGCAAAATGACTTCACAGCCCCTCTGGTCCCGAGGCAGGCATTGTCCAACAGATAGCAGGCTCCTCAAGGAGCCGAGGAGCAGGCATGAGGCAGGGCAGGTTTGCCGGGGTTGCTAGGCAAGACCCAGGCTTGGGAAGCTGTGTCGTCATCTTCAGACAGGAGCTTGACTTGGTAGGCCATCTTGTCAGCCTTTCTTGAGTGCAGAGCACCATCTTCAGTAAAGCATGGAAGCTGAACAAGGTCCTCAGTGAAGCAGGATGGCAGAGCAACATCCTCAGCCGAGCAGGAAGGCAGAACAGTGTCCTCAGCGGGGCATGGGAGCAGATCGACTTCCTTAGTGGAACAGGGTGGCACAGCAACATCCTCCACTGAGCAGGGTGACAGAGTGACGTCCTCAGCTGAGTAGGAAGGCAGAGCGATGTCCTCAGTGGCATGGGAAAGCAGAGCGGTGTCCGTAGAGAAGCCTGGCATAGTCACATCTGAGGCAGAGCAGAGCTCTTGGCCGCAACAGGAGTCGGAGAAACATCCTCAGCTGGATAGGGATGCTGAGCTGCGTCCTCAGTCAAGCAGGGAGCCTGAGCGTCGTTCTCCGTTGACTCTGCAGGCTGAACTTGGTTGGCTGTGTCAGCAGACTCCAGTGAAAGCAGAGATCGGTTGGCTGTGTCATCAGTCTCAGGCATGAGCATCATTTGGTTGGTTGTGATGTCAGCCTCAGGTGTGAAGAGAACTTGGTTGGTCATGTCAGCATACTCAGGTAAAAGCAGAGCTTTGTTGGCCATGTCATCAGTCTCAGGCATGAGCATCACTTGGTTGGTCGTGACGTCGGCCTCAGGCGTGAGGAGAACTTGGTTGCCCATGTCAGCAGACTCAGGTGAAAGCAGAGCTTGGTTGGCTGTGTTGTCCATGCCCATCTCATCGTCCTTAGACAGGAACAGGGTTTGGGAGGTTGTCTCTTCAACCTCAGACTGGAACTTGGCTTGGGAGGCTGTCTCGTCGACCTCAGACAGGAACATGGCTTGAGAGGCTGTCCCGTCGACCTCGGACAGGAACATGGCTTGGAAGACTGTTTCATTGACCTCATACTGGAGCTCTGGAGATAAGTCCACCTTGTGGGTCTTGTGCTGGTGCTCTGGGGAGGAGGTCACCATGTTGACCTTCAACTGGGGCTCTGGAGCTGTGTTCACCTCATTGACCTACGGCTGTAATTCTGCAGGGGAGACCACCTCATGGTTCTCAGGCTGTAGCTCTGGAGATGGGTTCGCCACGTTGACCTCCGGCTGGAGCTCTGCAGCTGAGACTACCTCTTGGGTCTCAGGCTGGAGCTCTAGAGCTGAGGTCGCCACATTGACCTCTGGCTGGAGCTCTGCAGGGGGGGACCACCTTGTGGCTCTCAAGTTGGAGCTCTGGAGATGAGATCACCACATGGACCTCCTGCTGAAGTTCGGCCAGTGAGACCACCCCGTTGGTCTTAAACTGGAGCTTTGCTCTGCTCTCTTGTGGAGCCATTTGTGTAAATACCAGCTGCCCTTGAAGCATTCCTGAGAACAGAAATGTGATCCTGGTATCCCAAGTTTAATACAGGTTGGACACTGTAACTTGGCTTCCTTACTGCACCCTTGGTTTCACATGCCCGTGTCGCACGCCCCCACTGCCGCCCTATCGGTAATACACACACATAGTGATTAGTACGTACTGTTTCAACGACAATGTAGTGAGTATTGTCATGGTACAAAACTGTCTTGCCAATGAAGAAGAAGCCGAAAAAGAAGATGCAAGCAAGTAGCAAATTAAATTTGATCTGCTGGTGTCTTAGGTGTCTGAACGCTGAGAGCTTTATGATAAACGCCACAGTGACTACAAGAATGTTGATAAGAGGGAGTTGTTGTTGCAACGACTTGCCGATCAAATAATATTCGATGGTGAGTTTCACTTACTTTTTTTTTTATGTACATGGGCTTGTAACTTGTTTTTGCAAACTTTTAACCATCTTCATTTGTGTACTGTGTGGAGGAGGTTCTGCAATACATACAAGAGGAAAAAGGATGATTGCCGGAGTGGACAGGCTGCTAATAACAAGAAGTATATGAAGGTGATGGAGTTCCTCACAACATCAGCTGAATTTCGAAGGTATTAACATTAGACCATTACAATACATAGCTGTATGAGCTATACAATATTTTGTGCATTGATATTAAACAGTGATTAACATGATATCATGGCATGTTCATTGTACACCGTGATGACGCCTCTAGTTAAATATATTAGTTTGTGCTATTCTGTGGATAGGTAACCTCTGCTGAATTTGTGTTGCCAGATGTATTGTACATTAAAATTACTGTGAATCTATACTATTTTTTGTAATGAATCATTGACCTCAGCAGCATCAGTTCAAGGTGGTTGTGAAGTGTGGCATGGCCCACACTGTGAATGATTGTTTCTGATGCTGAATTTATCTTTGCAGTGTTCACAGTAATATTTAATTTTTTCTGATGTAAACTATTTATCTTTACAGTGTTCACAGTAACATTTCTGAAAACACTGATGAAGTAGATGACCAAAATGATGCAATTGAAAGTGAAACAGCAAGCACTTCTTTGGGAATGTCCATCTCCAGCCCAGCTGTGATGAGGTCCAGTGTGGGGAAGAGAAAGCAGTCAGACATGCCAAACTTCTTGGAGAATAACTTGTTGTCCAAAGATGCCCAGGAAATAGAGAAAGAAGTGCACAGAGAGCAATGAAGAGAGCTAAAGAAAGATGACATTTACTTTTTTGTTCATGGCTTGGTACCTGCACTAAAGAGATTGTCCCCACCTTAGCTGTCTTCAGACAAACTCCAAATACAACAATTATTGCACGATGCTGAGTTTGGTCACTCATCTTTTTGTCAGTTTTGCCTGTGTCCTACCATCATGTCACCCTGCAGACCTCATAGAAACTATGAGCACAACAACATTAGGTCTTAGCCACAACAGTAGATATATATGTGTGTGTGTGTGTGTGTGTGTGTATGTATATATATATATATATATATATATATATATATATATATATATATATATATATATATATATATATATTAGGGATGTCACGATACCAAAAATCTAGTAGTTGGAGATACCACCAAGAGTACACGATACTCGATACCAAAGTCGATACCACAGTGTGGTATAAAAATTTTTACAAATAAAAAATTAATTAAAAACTCTCCTGGAGGATATCCTCCTCTGGCTGATACTGGCAAAAAGAGAGAGAGAGAGAGAGAGAGATTTTAGTTATCAAACACTGTCTGACAATGAGTGGAGGTGCAGCACTCCTAAACGTACGCGCGCGCACACGCACATGCACCTTATACTCTGAATGCAAGCATTAGTTTAAATTCACTGATATGGTGGCAGGCCAAAAAAATTTATTAAAAGCATGAACATTTGAATAATTATTAGTGACATTAGGCTACATTTAGCTGACAGGACACAGGCTAAATGGCGATGCATGGTGGCCCATTAGGAGGTAGTTTATAACACTGCAATGCATTAGCGTCGTTAACAAATAACAGGCTATCGCTAACATTACATGGAGCATAATGTTAGCTGGTTTCACGGCTACAATGCCAGCTGCCTCAAACAAACATAATATAGAGCCGTCTTTTAGGTGCTTCGCCAAATTCCAGGTGTTTCCTCGCTTTGTTTGAAATGAAGGATCGCATTGGTTGCACACCGGCTTCACAACATCAATTATATGTTTGTTGTCATCCGCCTCGAATGTGAAGTATTTCCATATTCCATACCACATTTCCTCTCAACGAGTCTTCTCTCAACTTCTGTAGTTTTTCCCGTGTGCTTGTAGTTGTTGTTGTTCTTCTTCACCACTTATGGACCGACTAAAACACTTGCACATATTTGCTGCCCCCATCAGGTCCGGAAGAATTGCAACCACAGTACCTCCATTAGAAACGGTTCCAACACTACTCCAGAAAAACAAGAGCTGTCACATTTTAAGAATGTTGGTACCAACTTGGTACCAAAGTATCGGTTCTCGTGACATCCCTAATACACATACATATATATATATATATATATATATATATATATATATATATATATATATATATATATATATATATACACACACACACAGTTGCAATTGTCGTGGAAAACAATCTTTCCAGCCTAACAAAAAACTTCAGAGACAGAGGGTTTGTAAATGCCAATAAGTAATCAAACTTTATTGAAACAATAAAGTGAGACAGTCTGCAGAAAGTCTGAATTATACATCCACAAACATGTATTTATATACTTTTTTGAAGCATTAAAATTATCCCTAGGTGGGGCATTCACCTTTTCTTTCTAGAAACAAACCTATCTCCATTGTATTAATTAATTATTCATATCTATACGATACCTTACATTTGTGGCGCATGCATTGTCAGATGTATTTTCTTAAATGTTTTATCAGGACAGGGTTTTTACTTTGTCACATAATTCACCCTTATACCTTAGTGATTTTCTGGATTTAGTCCCATCCTGGTACCCTTCCTCCCGGAAGTCTTATCTGTTATTTTGACACTGGTTGCAAGCTTAAAGGGCTTTGATTGGAAACACAGTTCTAGAGAATGTCTAATTGCTAATTTATTGCCATAGAGTAAAGCTGCTTTAGACAAAACACAAGGTTCTTCTAGTTCAATACACACATAGAATGTAACTTGATTAAAAAGTGTTTTATGGTTTTAGATTATACTTCTAAAAAGAAATACCTGCTGTGCAGTAAAACATATCCAAATATTAGTTACACATATTGATTAAACTTTGTCAATATATTCTATACAATCAAAATTATTCAAACCCCATTGCAAATCAGGTTTACTGTCAAAATTTATAGACTTTCAGCTGTTTGCAATGAACAAATAAAAAAATTTAAATAGTTCAACCCTTATTGACAATTAGAGCAAATTCAACTGAAAATGTAACTTATAATGACTTCTCCAGTTTCAAAATTATTCAACCCCTTTATGGCAATCATCTTTAGTACTTAGTAGAGCACCCTGTAAAAAGTCTGTAAATTTTGACAATAAACCTGAATATATATATATATATATATATATATATATATATATATATATATATATAGTAGGTGAAATAAGTATTGGATGCCTCACCATTTTTTTCAGTTAATATATTTCCAAAATTTTCACCAGACATCAGTATTAACTCAAGAAATCTGGAAATATAAAGAATTCACAACATTAAAGTCCATAAATAAGGTTATGCGGAATAAAGTGGAATGACACAGGAAAAAAGTATTCAACATGCTAAGAAAAAGCAGTTCTCCAAGGCAAGGTAAGACAAGGAACCAGCTGAAATCCGTAAGTAATTATACCCCTTATCTGTGCAAATTAATATCAGCTGGGTTAGTAAATTGATGGTCTATAAAAAGGATTTTCGTTCCAAGGTGTCACACAAGAAACATCTGATGATGGGTAAAAGCAAAGAGCTCTCTCAAGACCTTTGGCACCTTACTGTGCAAAACATGTTGATGGACCACTTGGAAAGAGCTCCAGGTACCATCGTCATAGAGAAAACAATAGACAATGCACTCCATTGCTCACGTTCACCCCGCAAGACTCCATTATTAAGAAAAGGCATGTCGAAGCTCGTTTAAAGTTTGCTACAACTCATTTGGACAAGCCTGTGAAATACTGGGAGAGTGTAGTCTGGTCAGACAAGAGCAAAATTTTACTTTTTGGCTGTCATACTACACACCATGTTTGGAGAAGAAATGGCACTGCACATCACCCTTAAAACACTATACCAACAGTGAAGTTTGGAGGTGGAAGCATCATGGTGTGGGGCTGTTTTTCATTGCATGGTACTGGCAGACTTCATATAATTGAAGGAACGATGAATAAAGCCCTTTACAGGGAGATTCTTGAGAAGACTCTGCTTCCATCCATCAGGATGATGAAGATGAGATGTGGATGCACTTTCCAGCAGGACAATGATCTAAAGCATACGGCAAAGGAAACTCTCAATTGGTTTCAGAGAAAAAAATCAAGGCATTAGAATGGCCCAGCCAATCACCTGACTTGAATCAATTGAACAAGATTTAAAAACAATAAGTTTAGAAGAATGGGCCAAAATCACACCTGAATACTGCGAATGATTAATTTCTTCATACAGGAAGCATCTTGAAGCGTCATTACAAACAAAGGCTTCTCCACTAAATATTAAATAAATTTCAGTTAGTGTGTTCAATACTTTTTTCCTGTGTCATTCCACTTTATTACACATAACTTCATTTATGGACTTTAATGTTGTGAATTATTTATATTTCTGGATTTCTTGAGTTAATACTGATGTCCGGTGAAAATTTCATGGGAATAGCCTCATTGGAAATATATTTCCTGAAAAAATGTTGACATGTCCAGTACTTATTTCCCCCACTGTACTTTGGACTCCTGTAAATCAATGGCTGTGGCACTGCTTGGATTCAAATTCACAATCTTCTGATGATAGTGACTATTGACTAAAGAGGCAATGTTCGACTACAATATCACTTCTATTCTGTTTACATGTATTTATTTGGTAGACACTTATTTATAATTATATTTTCTTACAAGTAAGGCTGAAAATATCAGTTAATGGCCTTAACTTGACTGTCAGGATCCATGCTTCCAATCGTCCAATCAAAAGCACTTGAACCATAACTGTGAAATACCATTGAATGAACACAGATAAACTTAAGTATCCCATAATTCATATGTGATCGTTCACTCCTACAGAAGATCAGCAACAAGTTAACACATCAGCATTAATTTTACCGGTACAAAAAACGTCAGGCACAAAACTAGTAGAATGACCCCTTCTCTCCAATGAGTGTGTTTGCAACAATGCAGTCATGTCGAACTGGAAAATCAAGTCACTCTTTTGTACAACCTTTAATCTGGGTGTTACTGAGAGCATGCAGTACTGAAACTGAATTCTCATGCAACAACATATTGTATATTATGATTATGATACATTTGTAATTAGAATTTATGTCTGATTGCTATGATATTCCATTTTAACATTATGTATAATCATTAAAGTTTATTATAGTAAATCCAAAGTAGGTTCATCTGTGTATCAAAGAACTCTATTGTGGCATTCCCATATTTTCTGTTTTATGAAAGTATATAACAGTGGTTCCCAAAGTGGGGTCCTGGAACCTGCCATATATTGTTACAGTGGCAAAAATCACATTTCAAAGGCATTTCAGTTCTTATAGTTGTTAGCCAATTTGACTGGTCACTTTAGTTGAATCCAAACCTATATACCTTATATTTAAGTTATATATTTTATATTCAAAATGCATCCGGATGGAAGCACTAATAAGTCCAAAGTCTTTTGCACCCTCTGCAATAAGGAATACCATTGAACCAATTCTAAACTGAAATACCACCTGAAATCAAAGCATATTTTAGCTAGCTCTACAGTTAGCACAACCCCAGCTGCTACGGTAAACATGGTGTGCCAAACCACAATGACTGAGAGCAGGCAGCACAGTAGTAAGTCTACATCAGAAAAAATGACAAATGCGATAGCTAAATGGGTTGTTACAGAACCCCTTTGCGGCCATGCATTATTATTTTTTTTCTTTCTTGTTTTTTAAAATTTTCTCGTGATCTCAAAATAATATAATAGTTGTTTTCTCATGATGTTGACATAACAAAAGTTTTTTCTGTGGACTGTGGGCCTGTTAAAATGGTGGAAGGGGGTTGATGGAAGCATTCTGAATTGCATCTTCCGATACAACCTAAGACTTTATGTGTAATAGATTCTATGTTGAATCCATCCATCCATTTTCTGTACCACTTATCCTACACAGGGTTGCCAGGAGCCTGGAGCCTATTCCAGGGGACTCAGGGCACAAGACGGGGGACACCTTGGACAAGGTGCCAATCCATCATAGGGCACAATCACACACACATTCACACACCATGGACAATTTGGAAATGACAATTAGCCTACAACGCATGCCTTTCCACTGGGGGAGGAAACCAGAGTACCCAGAGGAAAACCTAACTAGACCTAGCTAGAGAAATTAGGTCCACTTATTCTGACACTGAGAATATTAAGAATTATGGCACTAATGATAAAACTCTTTTGCAATCCTAAAATAAATAGTGATGAATGAAATTCTTCATTACCACATAGTAAATTTTATCAGTAGTTTGAAGAGTTTATCATGCTGAGGTTATTGTGTACTAACTTAAGATAACTTAAAACTGGCATGCTTTAGCAAACTGGAGACACACAGAAAATGCTTAACAGATTGGTCTGAAAGGCAGTGGTGAAAAATGCATATAAAACCTTTTTTAATGGTCTTTGCTGTAATTGATGTATTCTTGAATAATACCTGTAGTTGCCAGTTTATCTAGTAATCTAGCTTATTAATCATTAGACATTTCTTAAATAACTTTTATTTTTGAACTTTGAACTTGAAATTATGTTATGTAAAAGAGGCTATTGATTGACTATTACCTATATTTGACTACCAGTAATATAAGATTGCCATTTTTCTTGCAGTTTTGTGTTATTCTATTTTACTTTTGGTGAATTACAAACTAAAACTATTTGTTTTTATAATATTGCTGCGTGAGACTTTAAACATCCAGCTGCAGAGGTGGTGGATCCACATAAAAACTGCGTTCCGGAACACAGGTCTTATATATTTTAGAGGTGCCAGATCCTGTTCCAGCAGGATCCAGCTAAAATTAAGCTCTGATTATAAGGTGGCATTTCTTTTGTTATAATTAAATGACTAGTTTAGACTAGCCAAGCACCGAAGATGCATAGGCAGGTATTGGTTTCGTTAGTGTTCTTTCTTCTTCTTTCGCTCTTGAGTCTATGGCAGCTCATAGAATTGCTTGCAGGAAAGTTATGAAATGTGGCACACAGAATGAGCATAGTCTCAAGATTAACCAAACCAATTTTGGAGTCTCTATCTCCAACCCTCTAGTGCCACTAACAGTCCAAACTCACTCACTCAGCTCACTCACATTTATGCTAATAACTTTTGAACAGTACTAGAAACAAAAAATTTCCCCGATTCCTTAACTTGTGCCGAGTCAAATGGACCCGAATGGATGCCCGACTAGATTTAGAATTTTTTTAAAAAACATTCTTTTTCAGACTACTCCTAGACGATTCATCCGATTTTCACAAAATTCCAAAGAGATTATCTTCAGAATATGCTGGAAAAAAGTTTTTGATAGACCAAACAATGCGCAAACGAATCTGAAGGCAAGTATGCCAAAATGGAGGTGAGGCTATATCTTCAAAATGCTTTAGCATTGTCATGAATCAGAGAAGGAACTCTGACTACAGTTCCCAGCAGCCATTGTTTCAATGTCATATGACCACCTGCACCTGATTCACATTTTGGTTAACAAGCACACATATATACATGGCTATATAGTCACTGTTTGCACTGCATGTCTTGTCTTACGTTTGACTTACTTACCTTTGTCTCTGCTGCTGGGTTTTTGTCTTTGGTGTGTGTTTTGGCTTTGCCAGAGTGTTTTGCCTTAGAGTTATAGTGTCTTTGCATTTTGTTTGTTTCTTAATTAAACCTTTAAAATTCTGCATTTGCATCCGTCACAACTTCGTACCGTGACAAGCATATTCATACCAAACTTAATATTTGTAATAGCCATCATGACTATGTGTACAGTTTCAGAACAGAGACAGCTAGTGGTCATGAGATATTTTTTTTTAAAAATTTTTGCTTATAAATTTTGAGTGGTTTGTCCTAAAATCATGAAACTGGTCTCTACCGATTCAGTGGGGGTATAACAAGTTGTTTCATATTACATTTTCCTATGTCAGCCATTTTGTGTTTCAGCCTTTTTGAATTTAGTCTAAAATACTGTATTTTTATGAACGCCGGAGCATAGTTGCTAAAATTGGTAGGTGTCATCAGGACCATGCCCCGAAAGTACTCAAAAAGTTTCAGGACAGTGACACCTTGTGGTCAACAATTATAATGTAATTTTTTAAAGATGCTAATAGCTTTTGAGTACTTTTGCAAATTGTCATGAGATTGATCTTGACAGATTCCTTGGGTCATGCAGAGAACAATGATACCAATTATGCCATGGTAGGCTTAAATTCCTGTCTGCCACTTATAATTATCTGAAAAACCTACTTTTTTTTAACTCGTCCTAGATCGATCATGCAATTTTGACAAAATCCATAAGAGGTAATCTTCAGACCATGCCAGCAAAATGTTATCAAAAGCTTTTTGATAAACCAAACTGTTCTCGAATAACATGCGGCCGAATTTGATAGCAATCACGACAAAACGGATGTGAGGCCATCTCTCCGTAATGCATTAGTGTATTCAGACAAAACTTAGTACCTGAACAATGATACAAATTAGGCCATGGTTGGCCGAACTTTATATCTGCCATTTTGAATATAGCTTTAATAAATTACTTTTTCTAACTCCTCCTGGACCATTCATCCAATTTTCACCAAAATTGAAATAGATCACCTTCAGACCATGCTGACAAAAAATGTGGAAATCAAGTTGATTGGTCAAACCATTCTCAAATGATGCACAAATGAATTTGAAAGTGAGCATGCCAAAATGGGCATGATGTTATATCTCCATAATGCTTTAGCATATTCAGGCCAAACTTAGTATATGCCATGGGCATCATAACTTGAGGGTACCAACACAGTTTTGGAACAGCGCCACCTAGTGTTCACAAGATATGAAAAAAGCACATTTTTGCTTATAACGTCTGAATGGTTTGTCATAAAATCATGACCATGCTAAAAGCATGCTTGCTTATCTCCTTACTTTGCCTCTCTAGTGCTTGGCCCTGTAATTGCTGCTTGCAGCTATATTTTTATTTGTCTATATGAGTTTGTGTTGGCTTGCTTAGTTTATTTATTTAGTGGGGCGGCTGTGGCTCAGTTGGTAGACCAGGTTGTCAACTAATTGTAGGGTTGGCAGTTCGATTCCCAGCCCACATGACTCCACATGCCGAAGTGTCCTTGGGCAAGACACTGAACCCCAAGTTGCTCCCGATGGCAAGTTAACACCTTGCATGGCAGCTCTGTTACCATTGGTGTGTGTGAATGGGTGAATGAGACACAGTGTAAAGCGCTTTGTATATAAGTGCGCCATTTACCATTTATTTATTTTTTATGTTCTTTAATTAATGACAATGATATAAAATAGCTGTGTTTCACAACATTTTCTTGATGAGGATGTATTTTTGATAGAAACTCAAGCATTTCTCGAAGTCACTCTGGATAAGAGTGTCTGATGAATGTTTTAAATGTAATAAAAATAGGAATTTTAAAATTGACAATATAAGCCATATATAAAAGTGCAAAAATCCATGAAAATGATACGACTTGAAGTTGATCAAGTTAAGGTTTACATTAGTCTTCTTTTGCATAAATTTAACCACACTCATGAGTGGGATATGGATAAGGTTTTTCCTCCATTTTTGTAAAATTACAGAATTTTCATGAAAACCAATTTTTTTGTGTAAACTGTGCCGTTTCTTCTGAAATCTCTCTATTAATGTACATAGTATTATCACTCAGTCCAAAGTAAGAAATCCAGCCTCATTAAATCCACTTGAATTAAGTATGTTGCATTTAATTGTTCTTAATTGTCAACAGTATGACTAAATATCAATCCACAGCTGACCAATGACAGCTTATGTGCACATAACATTTGAAAAGGTACAGTAGGATTAATTTTTCCATTTAACTGGAAATACCAGACAGTTACTTGCTTGCTTATGACGAGTCATGGCAAGACTGATGGAATGACATTTTGGTCTGGGAATGAACTCTGAGGAAGGCAAAATGGGGGGAAAAACAGGAACAGAAAAAGACATATTCAATGACATCATATTGTTCATGCCATGTCTGTTTGCAAAGCACATTAGAAGAAAAAATAGCACTTTGATGTTTGTAACATTGTACTGAAATAGCTTTTCAGAGGGTTTTCAGTTAAACCTGTTATTAGAGATGCACCAATACTAAATTTCTCAGCCGATACCAATAACCGAATATTCAGAGTGAAATCAGCCAATACCGATACCAATAGTTTGGTGGTTCTGCCTTTTATACCTTCTTTTAAATTAATAATAATTATAAGTTGTTTCACAGTAACTGGTCTTATAAACAGAAAACACATTACTTAAATTAACTAACACATTAACTAAATTCTGAAGATTAAAGTAAGATTTCTTAACTTACTGAATGTTATTAATTCATATTATCAGAAGTAATTCTAAAAAACCTCTTGTTAGGCTCACCTTCACTCACCACAAACAAAAGCATTTCTACTCCATCATTGAACATCAAACTGGTAATATATAATATATGTGTTTTATATATATTAACATTAACTGCATATGAAATATACTACTGTACAAATATATTTTTCTGTGCAATATATACGGGTTTTTTTTTTTGTCAACTCATCTTCATTTAAATCTTTCAACAGTACACTGGAGCTTTAATTCAGTGCGGCAAAAAAAAATTTGACTCGATTCTTCACTACTGCACGGTAAAAGCACTCATTTGTTAACATGCACGCCGAAAAAAAACGCACTGCTTCTGCTTTGCTGCAGCGTGCAGTGTAAAAGATTAGCGGTGCAGAGATTACAAACTGCAATTTTGTTGTCATTCTACACAAGAGTCATCACCTTTACACAAAGTTATATTATATATTACCAGTTTGATGTTCAATGAAGAAGTAGAAATGCTTTTGTTTGTGGTGAGTGAGTGACTTTAATCTTCAGAACTTAGTTACCGTTTTAATGTTTATTTAAGTAATGTGTTTTCTGTTTATGAGACCAGTTACTGTGAAACAATTTATTATTAATTTAAAAGAAGGTATAAAAGGCAAAACCACCAAACTATCGGTATTGGCCGATATCACACTGAATAATCGGTTATCGGTAGGCCTATTGCGTGTTTTATCAGGCAAAGGGGTGATTGAGCTCGTTTGAGTTCGTAAGCACACGAACACTACATTAGCACAGTATTATCCCACACACTGGTAAGTAATCTGAAGTTTTATCCAACCATTTTTCTAAACTTTATCTGATTAAAATATGTATGGGGAATGAATATAATCAATGATGGGTTTTTTTTCTGGTTACACCTTTAAACCGCATTCAAACCGCACATGTGAGACAGTTTGCATTATCTGCCTGTGCTATTTGCAACTCCGCCTATGATTTTAATGTATGTAATTTACCATGGTAACTTGCAAGTACTTCTAAATATTACAAAATAAAGACCAGTCAAGCCTTTGTAATTGTAATTAGATGACGGTATACGGACAGCTGAAGTTTATGCAACAGACACATGTCCCAATCTTTACCCGAGTAAAAAGGTTTGTCTTCATGTTTGTTGTGTTTGTTCTTAGTATTGTGGCGGAGTGCGTATTTGAACACTTGGGTAGCTATATATTATATATTTATAATAACCCTGTTATACAGTGAAATTAACCTAACCACCCAAAAAGGGCACACAGGTCCGTTTTTCATGGAATGGTCTCAGACGAGGATATATACAAATGTCTTTATTTAACACTTTAGTATTAAACACAATTCATTAAAATTGGCTTAGCATAACTAAGCAGTCACACTCCAGCGTTCCCACAAGCTCGAACACATAAATTACAGTCAAGTTTAGCAGTGCTATATACCAACACAACATCCTCCGCCCATAGGAAACATCTTATACCACTACGTGCACCTATCGAGCTCACATGTCACACAAGCACACAGGTGAAATCAAGAATGCATGCACGCCACGTCATGCCAGAAACAGACCGAAGACGAAAAGCAGCAGTGCCGAAACGCCGCCCTGCAGGCTCAATCCGACGAAGACTTCTTTAAACCCATATTAATCCTCCTAGCAAATTACATATATACGGTATTTTGGTACACTCTTATTTAATAGTGATTGGCGCTTTCAAAACACTGCTTTATGAAGGTTTGAAACCTTTATGGGTCTTTTATTTCGAATCAGTGGTTCGGAGCGCGTATCAAACTGGCCAAGTCACGTGATTTCAGCATACGAGGCTTCATTACGTAATACTGTTTCGAAACGTTTCGAAAATGTCCATGGTTCACCGCTAGGGGGTGTTGATCTCCAGGTGAACCAATGAATCAGTGTTTAATATACAAGTTAAACTGTTCTCCGGTATAAAACGGAAATGATTCAATAATGTTTGTACTGATCCATGGTAAGTGCTCGCCTCAGGATGCCTTGTTAATCATCTGACGTGAAATCCCACCAAATTTCCAGCTGGCCAGATACTGTGGGTTATTACCTAGGCAAGAAAGAATTTGAACAGTTTTGCATTTATTAATCTTAATTTTTCATGACCAGAATTACATATAGATATTTACAATGAGGAGCCTACAGGCTCAAAACCAAGCTCATGTAGCCTAGTTGTCAGACAGTTGTTAAAAACTCAACACATAAAAAAATAATAAATAAATAAATAACACAACAATTAAAAAACCCACTAATTTTTAAACATCTCTTGCAATGATGTGGATAAGGAGACATCACCGAGGATTCGAACCCACTGCAGCAACATGCCCCACACACTTCGTTGTTTGAGGCAAACAACATGTAGGTCATAATTCGTCAACGCTTGTCTGAATCGTTTTCAAGGATGTTTCAGATCAACACCTGCAAGTGACCACTAGGTGTCACTGTGGAGACAGGTGTCGCATCCGCGAAAACTTTAAAAGGACAAATAAAACATTAGCTTTGGCAACATAATTGGTAGTATTTCAAATAGCATGGAAGGAGAGCCTACTGAACTATAGAAAATCTCTTAGTGATGCTAGAAAAGTCTATCTCTCCACCTTAATAGGAGATAACAAAAACAATTCAAGATTTCTATTCAACATGGTAGCAAAATTAACCAGGAATAAAACCACTACAGAAAGAAGCACTCAGTTATTACATAGCAGCAAAGATTTCATGAAATTTTTCATTGGTAAAGTTGAAAATATTATATGTGAAATTCAGGCTATTAAATTAAAACCAGACAGTATTATAACTAATCCTATAGATGATAATATAGCAATATCAGATCAAACTTTAGAATGTTTTACTCCCCTTAGAGAGACCGAACTAGCTACATTAATCTTTTTCATCGAAATCATCAGCTTGCATACTAGATCCTGTACCTACGTGTTTCTTTAAACAGATTTCTCCTGGAGTAATTGAACCGCTTTTATATATAATCAATTCTTCCTTTAGCACTGGCTATTTACCTAAATCATTTAAATTAGCAGTTATTAAACCCCTGATTAAAAAACCTGACCTTGTGTAACGGGTATGGAAAACATTCCATAAATTTAATGTGTAGAATTACACAAAAAGGATGTGCACCTGATGTGGCTGTCTGTTTGTCTGAGTATTTTTCCTTTTAATTGTCATGATGTCATTGGTTTGTGTAATTTCCTGTTTTGGCTCCTCCTCTTCCCTTTCGCGTTATGGTTGAATGGGAGAGGTGCCCTTTCGCGTTATGGTTGAATGGGAGTGAGAGAGAGGAGAGAGAATAAACAAAGAGTCGACCTAGTTGCCGTCCACCTATTTTTCTTCGAATAAAATAAAACACACAACGCAGACTACAACCAGTTACACTTGAACCCTCTCAACTGTCCAGCTATAGACCTATATCAAGTCTCCCCTTCACCTCCAAGATCTTAGAAAAGGTTGTAGCACAGCAGCTATGCTCATACTTGCGTAGGAATAACATTCATGAAATGTATCAGTCAGGGTTTAGACCTCATCATAGCACAGAGACAGCGTTAGGTAAAGTAGTAAATGACCTACTACTGGCTGCTGATCAGGGTTGTGTCTCGTTGCTTGTATTACTCGACCTTAGTGCAGCTTTTGATACTATAGATTATACTATTCTCCTTGATAGATTAGAAAATGTTGTTGGCATTAAGGGAACAGTCCTTTCCTGGCTCAGGTCTTATTTGACCAATTGGTATCAGTTCGTAGATGTAAATGGCGACTTCTTCACACATACTGAGGTTAAATTTGGTGTTCCACAAGGTTCTGTTTTAGGCCCACTGCATTTTAATTTATATATGCTACTTTTAGGTCAAATTATTCATAAACATGGAATTAGCTTCCTTGTTATGCTAATAATACACAGATGTATGTTTCAGCAAAGCCAGAGGACAGACAGCAGCTTAGTAAAGTTGAGGAATGTGTAAAGGACATTAGATTGGATGCTAATTAACTTCCTTTTACTTAATTCTGATAAGAAAGAAGTACTTGTACTAGGACCACATGTAGCTAGAAGTAAGCTTACTGATCTCATAGTAACTCTCGATGGACTTTCTGTTTCATCATGTGCAGCAGTAAAAGACTCACTTACTCACTTTTGTACTCACTTTTCTTGCCAGTGGTTTAGACATTAATGGCTGTGTGTTGAGTTATTTTGAGGGGACAGCAAATTTACACTGTTATACAAGCTGTACATTCACTCTCTTCAGTGTTGCCACATGAAAAGATATAATCAAATATTTACAAAAATGTGAGGGGTGTACTCACTTTTGTGAGATACTCTATATATATATATATATATATATAGTATTATTAGCTTTTTTGCTGCAGTTACCTCAGCTCATACAGCTGCACTTCTTCTTTACACCTCCAGGGTCCGGGGTTCGATTCCTGCCAGGGCCATGTGTGTGCAGAGTTTGCATGTTTCTCCCCGTGCTGCGGGGGTTTCCTACGGGTACTCCGGTTTCCTCCCCCAGTCCAAAGACATGCATGGGCTTTGGACTGGGATGCGATGGACTGGCACCCTGTCCAGGTTGTACCCCACCTTGTGCCCGATGCTCCCTGGGATTGGCTCCAGGTTCCCCCGTGACCCTGAAGAAGGAGTAAGCGGTAGAAGATAGATGATGGATGATTTGAAATCTAAGCAGACAGCCTCTTTCGCAAAGTCATGGCATTATGTCAAACAGGATGGCCAATCCACACCACTCTGGATGGAGTTCTGATATAGTACTGGCCAGAGAGACCATCACTAATGTGTCACAATGGCCTTCTTCTTAAAGGCTTTCCATGTGAAACAGTGTCCAAGAGAAAATTCATGAAAGACATCTGGGCATAGTAAAATGAATGAGCTTGTGGCAAACTGTTAGCATGTATGCCAACCCTGTGCAACATCTCAGGCCATGCAAGTCACCAGAAACACCATGGCAGACACTGAGGGCTGTTATTTTCACATTGAACCACAGTAATTACCTGCTAGATGTAGACTACTACTTAAGGTTTGTGGAAATTGCAAAACTCAACCTTACAAGATTTGAAGATGTAGTGGTGCATTTCAAATCATTGTTTGCCAGACATGGCATACCGGAGATTCTTGTATGAGACAATGAACCACACTTTTGGCTCAGTTTTAAAAAAATTTGAGTGATTACCCCTATGTGCTGGCATTGCAAAGCACCACATTTATTTATTTATTTATTTATTTATTAGTTTAACCATGATTGCCATCTTTGTGCAATCTTTGCACACTACAAATTTTGGTTGTACAGCTGTTTACATAAATCTCAGTATCTCAGTGCAGGATGGTCCTAGCTCCTTGGAATAAAAACTGCCTAGAATCAATAGAGCATGTTACAAGGTACATATGTAACAAGCAGTAAGAGACATCTGATCTGTAGTCACATACTGCTTTTATCACAGGAGAACTGACACCATAGCTCTGTTTATGACACTGTTCATTCATAAAACACCCAACTGAACACTGTAATTCCATATTTGGATAAAATCTATTTACATTATTGGGAATTTGTAGGGATGACCAGGAGGCTTGGAAGTATCTTTAGCAGGATTCTTTATTGCAGATGAGCACATTAGTCTACAACATCAGAATATGCTGTTTCACACTGTAGCGAACTTCATGTGATGAATTCCACTAATGAAAGCGGTGTTTCCCTTTAAATAACAAGCTAGTGGATGTGACGTAAAGAAAAATGTCCGGTGTCAGGAGACACGGTAACGTTTCACATGGCTCAGTTCATTTTACTCTCGTTGATGTCCCGCTCTCCCGCTGTTTATGGAATGTTTGAATCTCCTGCTGAAGCCTTCCATGGAGAGAAATTGTGCAAGTAACCTGATTTAAAAGGAGACTGATGATAAACTACTCATGCTAGGTAAAGTGTAAGTGCAACTCTCTCTTGCTGTTTTTCATTCTTATTGGATATTGTAAATTCAATAGTTACTTTGTGTTAATTGTATTTTATTTGTATTTAGGGGTGGGTTTTGTTTATTTTGAACTGGATACGAGATACGATTCAAGCTATGAACAATACCCAAGCTCAAGATATGTAAATATATGTTGTTTTACCTGCTCTGGTTTGTGAAGGGTCCTTTTAATTGATAAGAAGAAAAAAAAACCCCAAAGAAATAGGATATGATAGGGATCATATAAATTGATGAGGACATTTATTAGATTTAATGTATGAATACTTGAAATTTGTCTGGATAATATAAAAGACTGGTATCCTTTTCGTGCATGGTGGCTTAGTGGTTAGCACGTTCGCCTCACACCGCCAGGGTTGGGGTTCGATTCCTCCGGCTCTGTGTGTGCGGAGTTTGCATGTTCTCCCCGTGCTGCGGGGGTTTCCTCCCCCAGTCCAAAGACATGCATGGTAGGCTGATTGGCATATCTAAAGTGTCTGTAGTGTATGAATGGGTGTGTGACTGTGTGCCCTGTGATGGACTGGCACCCTGTCTAGGGTGTACCCTGCCTTGTGCCCAATGCTCCCTGGGATAGACTCCAGGTTCCCCTGTGACCCTGAAAAGGAGTAAGCAGTTGAAGATGGATGGATGGATGGTATCCCTTTTGGTACACGCTAAATCGTCACAGCACAGTAATCATCAAGTTTAACTAAGGGAGACATACATAGTAATTTTATAGGCATTCAGTGGGCATAACAAAGGTGGTGAGAAGCTACAGGAGCCTACAGAGAGTTTCATCCAATCCAATTAACACATGGAGTTTCATCCAATCCAATTAACATATCTATATCCACACCTAGGGTATCACATTCATATTTGACAGTGATTAATTCATGAGAAAATGGCCACTCATCAAAGAATGGGTGCAAGAAAGCTCATGCATCACAAAGAAAATGGTGATACACTTTGTTTACATACACTTTGATCCTCTTCACTGTGATCAAAGAAACAGGCAGACCCATTCAACTGTAAAGTCTCAGTTTGACCTAACCATTCAACAGATGCTATCTTGAATGCCCATAAGTAATGCATATCACTCTGATGTTTTCTATGATGATATAGGATAAACAGAGGATCAGTTGATCTTAAAGTGACCCTAAATTGTGCATTCCCTCAACGCATACCAACTGTACACCTGTACAAACATGATAGATCAGGGTACTTCAAATCTGGCCCTCAAGGTTCACTGTCTTGCAGAGTTTAGCTCCAACCCTAATCAAACACACCTGAACAAGCTAACCAAGGTGTTCAGGATTACTAGGAAATTACAGGCAGGTAAGTTTCGAGGTTGGAGCTAAACTATGCAGATTTGAAGAACCCTGTTATAGATCATGCTTCACTATAGCCAACATCAGATGTAGTAGCATTTTAGACTTCACTGACAAACGTCTGGGTTACGCATGTAACCCTGTTCCCTGAGAAGGGAACGAGACGTTGCGTTTAGCATAACACTATGGGAAGTACCTCTCGCGCGTGACCGGTACCTGAAGCTGGTGTAAAATCATGCCTATTTATAGGCCTGTCATGATCAGGTGACATGGCAATTAAGCGCATCGCGTGATATAAATATGGCACCTGTGAACCGCGCCATCAGCCTCTATTATCTGAAGTGAAGATGCAATTCACAGGCCTGCCCTGGTATGACAAAGCTATGCAACGTCTTGTTCCCTTCTCAGGGAACAGGGTTACATGCGTATCCCAGACATTCCCTTTCAAAGTGAACTTTGACGTTGTGTTTACCATAACAATGTGGGAACGAGAATACTCACTCCGTCATACCGAGGGTATGGCCTGTTCAAAAAGACCCAAGCCCGAGGGTCACTGCAAGACACTCGAGCCCGGGGTGTAATGAACATCCAGGCTGTAATAATGAATGAATGTGTGTGGCGTAGACCACCCTGCAGCAGCACACACATCCTGTAAGGGTACCCCTTTGGACAAAGCCTTCGCGGAGGTGACCGCCCTAGTGGAATGAGCCCTTATGCCCAGAGGCATAGCAGGAAGGCCTTGGCTAATCCAGGGGCAAAGTCAAGGCAGGAAGGGGCAACAGAGAGAGCTTGTAGGTCTCCTACTTGCTTGAGAGATGTCAGGGCCAGCAGAAGAGCTACCTTTAGAGTCAGAAGCTGACCCTAAGGGCTCAAATGGGGCACCCGACAGACCTTCCAGGACCACAGAAGGTCCCAGGAAGGTATGCACGGCCTGCAGATGGGCCTCAGCCACCTGACACCACACAAGAACCTCGAAGTTAGAGAATGTTGCCCCACAGAGGCTTCATCAACAGGGGCATAGCTGGCCGAAATGGCGGCCACGTAAACCCTGATTGTAGAAGGAGCCCACCCCGCTGAGAAATGTTCTTGTAAGAACTCCAGGACTGTAGCTATTGCGCAGTTCACTGGGTCTACAGTGGATCCCTGCGGATGGGAATCTATCAAGGAGTGCTATCTCGCAGGGATATTATCTCTCAGAAGCATATTTGAGCTGGCCAATAAGGTGATACTAGCAGCAGACATAGATTGTCGAACTCAAGCTAGAACTTGTGGGAGCAGACTGATGGGGGGAACAGCGTACAGATGTGACTTCGGCCACATGTGCACCATGGCGTCCAGCCCTAATTGTGCGGGATGAGTGAGGGTGAACCACAGCGGGCCATGTGTTGTCTCCTTGGAGGCGAACATATGCAATCCCGCTTGGCCAAACCTTGCCAAATGGACTCCACCACTTGTGGATGGAGCCACCCTGCTCCAAATGAGGGCCGCACCAGAGACCGTGAGCTGGACAGCTGTCTAAGACCACGCTCCAGCCCATGAGGGAGGTGTCTGTCATTACCGTCTTGCGCTAAGGAGACCCCCTAGAGGGTGACCCAAGGCTAGAAACCAGGGACCCTCAAATTCTCAGAGCACGTAGGCATCGCCGCGTGACACTGATTATTCTCCGAGGTTTCATCCTTGGACCCCAAGGTTTCGTCCTTGGACGAAACCCCCAACTTCTCAGCCACCACTGAACGGTCTCCTGTGCAATAGGCCCATAAGCACCAATAGTCTCCCAAGATCCAGCTTTATCTTGCTCAGTGTTGAAAGGATTGACCCTATGCATGCTGGGGATAGAAACGGCCTCATCATAGTAGAATCCTTATAACCCCTAGAAAAGTTGTCCACTGCACTGGGGAAAGCATACTTTTCTGAGATTCAACCTGAGCCCCAAGCTCTTCATGTGGGTGAGAACAACATCTCGATGTTGAACCGCCAGTTCCCTGGATCGTGCTAGAATTAACCAGTCATCCAGGTAGTTTAGTACATGGATGCCCTGGAGTCACAATGGAGCCAGAGTGACATCCATCTAGTCGTCACACAAAAACCTAAGCATAAATTTAATTCTTTTGAAATTCTTTATACCAGTATAAGTTATGTAGCCACAAAAAATAAGTCAATTCCTCTAATTATTATTTACAGACCCCCAGGGCCATATACTGAATTTCTTAGTGAATTTGCAGACTTTGTCTCAAACCTGGTTGTGTCTGTAGATAAAGCATTAATCGTCGGAGACTTTAATATTCATTTTGATAACCTGGAAGACCCTCTAAGGTTAGCGGTTGTGTCCATCTTAGATTCAGTAGGGATTAATCAGAACGTAATCGGGCCTACTCATAATGGTGGTCATACTCTTGACCTCATAGTAACATACGGACTAAGTATAGAAAATATCATTTTTCCGCAGTTTGAAGTTGTCTCAGACCATTATTTTATCTCGTTCATAATACATATTGATCATAATATTTCCACCTCGCCTCGCTACCGCGTAAAATGTACCTACACATCAGCTACTGCACCGAGCTTCATAAATAACCTCGCAGAAACATCAATTAGATTTGGATCACCGTCAGATCCCATAGAACTCGACTATGCGACTGAAAACTTGGAGTCAACACTCCGCTACACGCTAGATAGAGTGGTTCCACTCAAAAGAAAAATAATTAGAGAGAAAAAATTAGCACCATGGTATAACGATCAAACGCGAACCTTAAAACAGACATCTCGACAATTAGAACATAAATGGCGTCAAACCAAACTGGTGATATTTCAAACAGCATGGAAGGAGAGCCTACTGAAATATAGGAAATCTCTTGGCGATGCTAGAAAAATCTATTTCTCTACCTTAATAGGAGATAACAAAAACCATTCTAGATTCCTTTTCAACACGGTAGCAAAATTAACTAGGAATGAAACCACTACAGAGAGACACACTCAATCATTACATAGCACTGAAGATTTCATGAAATTTTTCAATGATAAGGTTGAAAATATTAGACGTGAAATACAGGCCATTAAATTAAAACCGGACAGTACTGTAACAAACCCATTACAAGATAATGTAGCAATATCAGATCAATGTTTAGAGTGTTTTGCTCCGCTTAGAGAGACCGAACTAGCTACATTAATCTCTTCAGCCAATTCATCAACTTGCATACTAGATCCAGTACCTACATGTTTGTTTAAACAGATTTGTCCAGGAGTAATTGAATCACTTTTAAATATAATCAATTCTTCCCTAAGCACTGGCTATGTACCTAAATCACTTAAATTAGCAGTTATTAAACCCTCGATTAAAAAACCTGACCTTGACCCGTCTCAATTGTCCAGCTATAGACCAATATCAAATCTCCCCTTCATCTCTAAGATTTTAGAAAAGGTTGTAGCAAAGCAGTTATGCTCGTACTTAGATAGGAATAACATTCATGAAATGTATCAGTCAGGATTTAGACCTCATCATAGCACAGAGACAGCGTTAGTTAAAGTAATAAATGACCTTCTACTGACCTCTGATCAGGGTTGTGTCTCGCTGCTTGTGTTACTCGACCTTAGTGCAGCTTTTGATATTATAGATCACACTATTCTCCTTGATAGATTAGAAAATGTTGTTGGCATTAAGGGAACAGTCCTCTCCTGGCTCAGGTCTTATCTGACCGATCGTTATCAGTTCATAGATGTAAATGGTGATTTCTCCATGCGTACTGAGGTTACTTTTGGAGTTCCACAGGGTTCTGTTTTAGGCCCACTGCTCTTTACTTTATATATGCTACCCCTAGGACAAATTATTCGTAAACATGGAATTAGCTTCCACTGTTATGCTGACGATACACAGTTGTATGTTTCAGCGAAGCCAGAGGACAGACAGAACTTAGTAAAGTTGAGGATTGTGTAAAGGACATTAGACGTTGGATGTTAACTAACTTCCTTTTACTTAATTCTGATAAAACAGAAATACTTTTATTAGGCCCACGTGTAGCTAGAAGTAATCTTTCTGATCACATGGTTACTCTGGATGGTCTTTCTGTTTCATCATGTACAGCAGTTAAAGACCTTGGAGTGATTATTGACTCCAGCCTATCATTTGATGCTCATGTAGATAATATTACTAGGATAGCTTTCTTTCATCTCAGAAATATTTCTAAGATAAGAAACATATTGTCACTACATGATGCGGAAATACTAGTTCATGCATTCGTCACTTCTAGATTAGATTACTGTAATGCCTTACTGTCTGGATGTTCCAGTAGGAATATAAATAAGCTCCAGTTAGTCCAGAATGCAGCTGCTAGAGTCCTAACTAGAACTAGAAGATACGACCATATCACACCAATATTATCAATACTGCATTGGCTCCCAGTAAAATCTCGCATTAACTATAAAATACTTTTATTAACCTATAAAGCACTAAACGGTCTCGCGCCACAATATCTAAGCGACCTTTTGGTTTTATATGATCCGCCACGCCTACTTAGATCAAAAGATGCAGGCTATTTGACGGTACCTCGAATAGTGAAGGCTACAGCAGGGGGAAGAGCCTTCGCTTATAGAGCCCCACTGTTATGGAACAGTCTTCCGATTAGTGTTCGGGACTCAGACACAGCCTCAGTGTTTAAGTCTAGGCTTAAAACGTATTTGTTTACTCAAGCCTACCCTGACTAGATTCTATTTTACTACTTCGCAGTCATAATAATCTTTTTTCTCCCTCTCTCCTTTTGCCGAGCCCCACACGAATTTATGGAGATACTAGAGATCCAGATCCTTTCTGCCTCTGGATGGAGCTCAAATCTTCTCTAATTCCAGACTGCTGGGACTACGGCTGCTCCTAAGGCCATACAGACTTTATATAAATCCATAATGAACTTTTTCACACTATCTGTTGTTACCCAGATGAGGATGGGTTCCCTTCTGAGTTGGGTTCCTCTCAAGGTTTCTTCCTCTTAAAACATCTTAGGGAGTTTTTCCTTGCCACCATCACCACTCAGTGGCTTGCTCAGTTGGGATAAATTCACACCTTTAATATCTGTATACCATGTTGATATTTCTGTAAAGCTGCTTTGAGACAATGTCTATTGTAAAAAGCGCTATACAAATAAAATTGAATTGAATTGAACCTTTTAGATCTATCGTCACAAACCAGTCCTCAAACTGAATCTGTGGAACAATAATTTTGGGCGTCAGCATCTTGAACCTGTATGTCCGAAGAGTACAGTTCAGATCACGCAGATCGCTAAACGCTAAACGTCGAGCTATAATTGGACCTCGTAACCCTTTTCTATGGTAGACAGAACCCATGGAGACACATTTGGCAGTAGTTTCCATGCTGCCCAATGGTCTTTTAGTGACATTAACTATTCCACATTCTATTGGAGGGAAAGCATCAGATATTCGTTGCCCTGTGACAGCTCGCTGACCAGAGAACACTGAAAACTTGGGGACCGCCTTGGCTAGGGGAGGTCCTACAGTAACACTGGGGGCTACCTGCCCTAACCACCTCATGTCCCCTGATACGTCCCTCCACGGCCCCTCAGGACCGCTCTTCTTTGCCTGCTTGGCCTTTATGACCATTCTCAGATCAGGCCTAGTACCTAGTACCTGCACTCGTGGAAGCCCGGGTGAGCTCAAGACAACAGGGAAGGAACTGGCTGAATGCCGCCATATGTCGAGCTCACTCAGCAGGTCTGCTTTTAGGCCTGCAACACTGTCATTGTCTGCAGTGACCCACAAGCAAGACTACTACTGCATAGGCCTTGCCCACCAATGCCATGGTGGCCTTAGACTGTGGTTTGGATGGCAAAGCCGGCCCCCCTAATTACCTGCCGTCAATGGAGAGAGGTAGCTCACAAGCGCCTCCTCCACCTTCAGCATAGATAAATAGCCATGTCGTTCATTCCCCACAATGGCCGAATAATCCAAGATCATGGGGTTATAAATACGGCTTATGCATGGTTTTCCCCCAGAAGCCTGATATTTGGTCATGCACTTCTGGAAGAAAGGGGAGTTTCTGCAGTGTGAGGGATTTACTTTCACTGGGGAGAAAAAGGCTCATCCAGCCTTAGTAATCACTTCAAGCAGCTCTTTATATGCTGCTCTCCATCCTTCTGGCTCCTCGGAGTCAGAGGAATTATTACTATTATTTTTTTGTGTGTGTGTTTTTCACTTTTTTTTTTCCCTTTTGGCTTTCCATAGCAGAAGGAGGAGTTGTGACGTGAGCTCCAAAATCCAGCGGAGAGCCGAACCCGGAAGACAGAGCAAGAGATAGAGCAGCACTCGTCTCCGTCTCCTCTTCCAGATCCATAAGAGATCCCCCGAACCTGAGACGGCTAGTTGCCTCGCCAGCGGCCGGCCCAAATCTGCGAGGCTCCGAAGCCCAACTCGCTTTGGCGTCCGAGAAGAGCACGAGTTGTGATCCGAGCTGCTTAATGTAGGCATTACCATGCGCAGCCTCTCAAGGCTGCCATCGTATGCTACACTCCTAAACACTTCACCCAGAAAGTGTTCACTATTCCCCGTGATGAAACGGGAGCAAGCCGTAACACACTTCCTGAATTCTCTCACTCATATTTTTCTCTCTGGCCCATTCCTTTTTTTTTTTTTTCTTCACTATTTTTTTAAAGGGATAGAAAAGTTCTGAGATTTTGAGAAAAGATAGCGAGGAAATGAAGCGTCTTTTTGTTTCTTTACACAAACAACTGACATGCAGTCTTTTGCTGAAGATAATAGAGGCTGATGGCGCGGTTCACAGGTGCCATATTTATATCACGCGACGCGCTTAATTGCCATGTCACCTGATCATGGCAGGCCCATAAAAGAGGCATGATTTTACACAAGCTTCAGATACTGGTCATGCGCGAGAGATGCTTCCCATAGTGTTATGCTAAACGCAACGTTGAAGTTCCCTTTGAAAGGGAACATAAGCTATTGTATGTCAATCATAAACATAATTACTGTAAAATGCTGTTCATTTTTATTATTTGTAATGTTTATATTACATCTGTACATTTCTAAAAATGCATGAATAAATAGGATTTTCCCCTAGCCCTAGCTCCCCAGGATTTCTACTAGCCCTAGCTCTGTAACCAGTGGGATTTTAAACGCCTTTTATTTTTTTTATTATTATTATTTTTTTACAGTAGAATGCTACTATAGAGGACTTATTTCTGTGAACATTTCAGGTTCATATCTGGTACCACACCAGATATATTCAACCTGAAAATAAGGGTATTTTAAGGGTAAGGGTATTTTAAAAATGGCATTTTCTTGCTCTCATAAAAAAGAGAGAGAAGTCCCAATCCTGAAATGTTCTGCATGCATACCTAGATATACTCTAAAAAAAAAAAAATTCAGATGGAAACTTAAACCCTTCCCATTATAAATTGATCCTAAATCTGGAACTGTGAGCAATCTTGAGCATTATATTACATTCGCACTTAAGTTCTAAGTTTAATGAACAAGAATGTGCAAAGTGTTTATATACATCTTCATGTGCTCTAGAGATCCATTTTTGTTCCAAGTAGTTGGGACCATTTGAGCCTGTGATATTGAGGTTTTCTTAATCAGCTGTATAAACAGAATCTGTTGTGTGCCATGACACAGAGCTGGCCATTGTAGTTCAACCAAGTCAAATAAAAAAAATTGTGGTTTTGCAATGCCAATACATATAGGTAATCAGTCAAAAAAAAAATAATAATAACATTTTAAATGGTCAAGCATCCTGTACTGGACCATTTGAGATGGCATCACCCTTTTTAGGGAGTATCTTTTCCCAGTTCACAGAGGCGAGCATGTAACCAGTAGCCCAAGGAATCCTCAAAGTACACAATGGCTGAGTATTTCATTAAACTTTATTAATTGTGTGTCACATTAATCTTTCCAGCAAAAGGTTCATTAATACGAAAGACAGGGTCAAAACATTCCGGATCATATACAAAAAATTGCGTCAGACAATCCAAAACACAATAAAAAACATAGTCAGGCAGTGAAGAGGCAAGACATGGCAGGGTCATTCACAGGCATCCTATCAGAATAAACAGCCCAGAATTGATATGACCGATGGCTTTGCATAGAAGTCAAGGTCTATGTGCTTTATATAGTTAACAAAAAAGAATTAACAATGACTACTGAAGATTATATTCAAAATCCAGAGGAGGGTGCCCTCTGGCATTCTTAACCATGATGAGTGCTTTATAATAAATGTAATTATTACAATAACTACAAGTCAGTGTTTGTCAGAAAGATGCCTTCATACAAATTGTTTATACACACAGATCTATGCAATTACATATATGTATGAAGGAGTTTTCTTTAAAACCAGAAACTATTTAAATCTATTGCTTTGCTAAGGCTTTTAAGTTTTATTTAAATCTGATATGGTAGTTTCCACCCTCTTTTTAGTCTTTTTTCTATTGCATGACTTTTGCTAAGATTTCAAATAGAAACACATTGTTATTATTATTATGTTAACTGTATTGTATATGAATTTTGTAATGTTAATTTTCAAATAAAAACAAACTATAAAACTATTTTATCATTTTATTTTACATGAATATGTTACGAAAAGGTCAGTCAAGTGTACAGCATGCGTTCAAGTGTTCAATATCATGTAAGTATTAATATCCCAATGAAGAGAACAGTCTATTATTTGAAAACTAAGAACATAAAATGCAGTTTTAATGGTATAAAAGCAATAATGTGTAACATGTACTCGAATGGGCTATGCCAAAAACAACGCCAGCTATAGAATGTTGCCCTGTGAAGAAACTGTATGTTTGTAACCATTTTTACAAAATATATTTCTTCAAAAACACAAAGAAAAATTGGTAATAATTTTACAATTCAACAACTGAGAAGTAACAACAGGGTGTCCCAAAAGTCTCCATACATAGGGGACTAGGGAACTGTCGTGAGATCTAGGCAACTGTCATGAGAGTTGAATATTTACAATCCCCTCCGAAACTATTGGGATGGCAAGGCCAATTAATTTTTTAACTGTAGAATGACGACATTTGGGTTTGAGATCAAAATATTGACATAAGAAGAGTTTAGAATTTCAGCTTTTATTTCCTGGTATTTATATGTAGCTGTGTTAAACGGCATAGAACATAGCACATTTTGTATCCGACCACCCAATCTGTAGGCGAGCAAAAATATTGGAACATGTGACTAACAGGTGTTCCCTTTCAAAGGGAACTTCAACGTTGCATTTAGCATAACAGTATGGGAATGCCTTGCGCACGTGACCGGTATCTGAAGCTTGTGTAAAATCATGCCTCTACTTATAGGCCTGCCATGATCAGGTGACGTGGCAATTAAGCGTGTCGCATGATATATATGTATATGGCACCTGTGAACCACGCCCAGCCTTATCTTCAGCGAGACTGCACGTCTGTTGTTTGTGTGACAAAAACGCTTCATTTCTACTCGATATTTTCTCAAAATCTCTTAACTTTTCTATCCTTTTTTAGAGGAAAAGAGAGGTAAGTAATGAGTGAGAAAGAATTCAAGAAGTGTGTTACGGCTTGCTCCCATTTCATCACGGGGAAAAGTGCACACTTTCTGGGTGAAGTGTTAGTGTAGTATGCGATGGCAGCCTCGAGAGGCTGTGCATGGTAACGCCTACATTAAGCAGCTCGGCTCGCTACTCGCACTCTTCTCAAAAAAAAAACGGAAGCCGAAGCGAGTCGGGTTTCAGAGCCTCGCGGATCTGGGCCGGCCGCTGCCGAGGCAGCCAGCCGTCTCAGGTTCAGGGGATCTCTTATAGATCCGGAAGAGGAGCCGGAGACGAGCGCTGCTCTATCTCTTTCTCTGTCTTCCGGGTTCGGCTCTCCGCTGGATTTTGGAGCTCGCGTCGCAACTCCTCCTTCCGCTATGGAAAGCCAAAAGGTAACAATTCCTCTCTGACTCCGAGGAGTTAGAAGGATGTGTTAAAAACTGAGAGCAGCATATAAAGAGCTGCTTGAAGTGATTACCCAGTGAAAGTAAATCCCTCACACTGCAGAAACTCTCCTGTCTTCCAGAAGTTTATGACAAAATTTCAGGCTTCTAGGGGAAAACCACGCATAAGCCATATTCATAACCCCACGATGTTGGATTATGTGGCCATTGTGGGAATGAATGGCATGGCTATTTAGCTATGCTGAAGGTGGAGGAGGTGCTGGCGAGCAACCTCTCTCCACCGACAGCAGGTAATTAGGGGGTCCGGCTTGCATCCAAGCCATGTAAGGCCACCGTGGCATTGGTGCGCAAGCCTATGCAGTAGTAGTCTTGCTTGTGAGTCACTGCAGACAATGACAGGGTTGCAGGCCTACCAAGCAGACCTGCTGAGTGAGCTCGACATATGGCGGCATTCAAAAAAAAGCCAGTTCCTTCCCTGTTGTCTCGAGCTCACCCGGGCGTCCATGAGTGGAGCCTGGGCCAGCACTAGTGTGAGGGAGATCTAGAAGGTGAGTATGGCAGCACCGCCAACGCAGACAGCCAGGGGAACCGGACGGCCACAGTCCCGGTCTGCTACTAGGCCTGATCTAAGAATGGTCATAAAGGCCAAGCAGGCAAAGAAGAGTGGTCCTGATGGGCCGTGGAGGGATGTATCTGGGGACATGAGGTTGTTAGGGCAGGTAGCCCCCAGTTCTACTGTAGGGCCTCCCCGAGCCGAGGCAGTCCCCAAGTTTTCAGTGTTCTCTGGTCAGTGAGCTGTCACAGGGCAACAAAAATCTGATGTTTCCCTCCAATAGAATGTGGAATAGTTAACATCACTAAAAGACCATCGGGCAGCGTGCAAACTACTGCCAAATGTGTCTCCATGGGTTCTGTCTACCGTAGAAAGGGTTACCGGGTCCAGTTATAGCTCGACCCCCCCCCCCCCCCCCGTTCACAGGTGTGCTCACCACAGCAGTCAGCACAGACCAGAGCCCGACGTTAGCGCAGGAAGTAAGCTCCCTTTTGGACAATGGGGCCATAGAACATGTACCCCGTTCCTGAAGGGAGGGAGGTTTACAGCCATTATTTCCTGTTCTGCAAAAAAGTTGGAGTATGCGGCCAATTTTAGATCTGCGTCATCTGAACCGTACTCTTCGGACATACAGGTTCAGAGGCTGACGCTCAAACTTATCATGCCACAGATTCAGTTCGAGAACTGGTTTGTGGCGATAGATCTAAAAGGTGCATATTTCCACATAGGAATATCGCTAGCTTTATCCCCTCGCACCTTCACAAAGTGCATGGATGTCACTCTGGCTCCATTGGGACTCCAGGGCATCTGTGTACCAGACTACCTGGACGACTGGTTAATTCTAGCACGATCCAGGGAGCTGGCGGTTCAACATCGAGAAGTTGTTCTCGCCCACATGAAGGGCTGGGGGCTCAGGTTGAATCTCAGAAAAGTATGCTTTCCCCGGTGCAGTGGACAACTTTTCTAGGGGTTATAGGATTCTACTACGATGAGGCCATTTCTATCCCCAGCATACGTAGTGTCAATCCTATCAACACTGAGCAAGATAAAGCTGTATCTTGAGAGACTTTTGGGTTGGAGTCCACACATGTGGCCGAGGTCACATCTGTATGCTGCTCCCCCCATCGCTCTGCTCCCACAAGCTCTAGCAAGAGTTCGCCAAGACAGTCTGCTAGTAGCACCTTTTCGGCCAGCTCGAACTTGGTTCTGAGAGATAATATCCCTGCGAGATGGCACTCCTTGGGAAATTCCCGTCCACAGGGATCCACTGTAGACCCAGTGAACTGCGCAATAGCTACAGTTCTGGAGTTCTTACAAGAACGTTTCTCAGCGGGCTGGGCTCCTTCTACAATCAGGGTTACTTGGCCGCCGTTTCGGCCAGCCATGCCCCTGTTGATGGAGCCTCTGTGGGGTAACATCCTCTAACTTCGAGGTTCATGCGTGGTGTCAGACGGCTGAGGCCCATCTGCAGGCCTCGCATACCTTCCTGGGACCTTCTGTGGTCCTGGAAGGTCTGTCGAGTGCCCCATTTGAGCCCTTAGGGTGGATCTACTGTCTCAAAAGCCGGAGGGCTGATTTATCACCCTTGGCCAGAACTATGGAAATTGTGGGTCTGGCCCCTGAGGGGCACCAGCTCATAGATTCTGGTCGCACAACTGAGGTGGTAGAGACCATTTTAAACACTAGAGCACCATCCACAAGGAAATTGTATGCGCTCAAGTGGCAGCTTTTTGTCTTGTGGTGTGAGGAACATCAGCTAGACCCAGTGAACTGCACAATAGCTACAGTCCTGGAGTTCTTACAAGAACGTTTCTCAGCAGGGTGGCTCCTTCTACAATCAGGGTTACGTGGCCGCCGTTTCGGCCAGCCATGCCCCTGTTGATGGAGCCTCTGTGGGGCAACATCCTCTAACTTCGAGGTTCATGCGTGGTGTCAGACGGCTGAGGCCCATCTGCAGGCCATGCATACCTTCCTGGGACCTTGCTGTGGTCTTGGAAGGTCTGTCAGGGGCCCTATTTGAGCCCTTAGAGTCAGCCTCTGAGAAGCTTCTGACATCAAAAAGTTAGCTCTTTTACTGGCCCTGACATCTCTCAAGTGAGTGGTAGGTCTACAAGCTCTCCCTGTTGCCCCTTCCTGCCTTGACTTTACCCCTGGGTTAGCCAAGGCCTTCCTGTATCCTAGGCCGGATTATATTCCTAAAGTGCCTACATCGGCTGCCCACCCTGTGGTGTTGCAGGCTTTCTGCAACAACCTCCACAGGGCAGCAGTATCTGTCACGAATTTCCCTTCATGCTGATGATTTCTATTCAGCACGCATGAACTGCCTGAAGCGCGACAGCATGCACTTCTGGGTTTTCACCGACTGTTTACTTTGACATGTCTGTTTTGTTTAGCTTCATTCCTGTCTCTGCCCGGTTATGTAATTGGTTCCTTCCTAATGTCTCAGCTGTTCTCGTTTCCTTCTTTGATTCGTTTGTATATTTAAACCCTTGTGTGTCTTTGTACCATGTGAAGTATTGTGTGTTTCTATGTGTTATTGCCAGACCTGTACCGAGCCTTTTGATCCTTGTTCCACGTTTCATGGTGTTGATCCTGTTTTGTTCTCACCTTTCTTGATTCTCATCTAAGCCTAGTTTATGTTGTTTGCCATTTGCCTGACCCCCTCGTCTGTTTTCTGCCCGTGATATTGCCTTATGTTTTGGATTTGTCTGCCTGCCTCTCTTCATTAAAAGCTTTAACTGCACTTACATCCATCTTCAATCCCCATTACATGACAGAATACTTTACCAGGATCTTTATGCCAGCATTTAATTCCGTGCGATTTCCCCAGTGGCTTAACCTGGATGTTCCGGCTCCCTTCGAGGGCTTTGAAAGCCATCTGAAGGTATTTTTCCTCTAGTGCTAATTTTATTTTGAGATCCCGGTGAACCCCAAGCCCAAGGAGAGACAGTATATAGTATTCATGTTATCCCGGATTGTCGGTCTGGCTCACCATAGGCCTAGGGAGTGTAGTGGGGATTATATCCCTCATTATCGATGGGAAGGCAGACTAATTTAATTTAATTTAGAGAATTTTGGGGGGAGGGCCAGCCTGATGAATGAACCTGCATTCCCCACCTACTGCCGTTCACCACCTACCATGAGCAGGCCAACAGGACAGCCTCCACAGCCCAGCTCCAGTCCCATGCTGACAGGGCTCGTCCATAGCCCAGCTCCAGTCCCAGGCCGACAGGGTTTCCTCCACAGCCCAGTTCCTGTCCCAGGCCAACATTGTGGCCTGCACAACTCCAGAGCTCCAGCCTGAGACCCATGAGGTGGTATCTCCTACAGAGCTCCCACCAGAGGTCAATGTTGCCACCTCATCTCCAGAGCTCCAGCCTGAGACCCATGAGGTGGTCTCCCCTGCAGAACTCCAGCCAGAGGTCAACAGGTTGACCTCATCTCCTGAGCCCCTGTGTGAGATTGATGATGTGGTCTATCCAGCCATGATCCTGTTAGAGGTGAACAAGGCAACCTCCCAGGTTCAATTCCAGTTAAAGGTTGACGGCACAGCCTACCAAGTCCTGTTCATGCCTGACGCCGACATGATGACCTCCCAAGCCATGTTCCTGCCAGAGGCCGACGGGACTGCCTCCTGTGCTATGTTCCTGTCTGAGGTCGACGGCAAGGCCTCCCATGCCATGTTTCTGCCCAAGGCCAACATGACAGCCTACCAAGTCCTGTTCACACCAGAGGCTGACGAGATGGCCCACCTAGCCATGTTCCTGCCCGAGGCTGACGACATGGCCAACAAAGCTCTGCTCATGCCTGAGGCCGACAACATGGCCAACCAAGCTCTGATCGTGCCTTAGGCTGACGACATGGCCAACCAAGCTCTGCTCACACCTGAGGCCAACAACACTGCCCATCAAGCTCTGCTTATGCCTAAGGCCAATGACACAGCCCACAAAGATTTGCTCACTCCTGAGGCCAACGAGACAGTCTACCAAGCTCTGTTCATGCCTGAGGCTGACGACACAGCTTCCCAAGCCTGGGTCCTGCCTAAGAACTACAGGAAACATGTCCCAGCCTAGCCATCTGACCCCAGCGAGCCTGTCGCCGACTCACCACCTGCATTCCTGTATACCTGTATACCCCATTACTAAGACAAATGCCTGCTTGGAGATTATGAGGTCTGTGTAGACATTTTGTCCAGAGGGCCAGGACCACCGGGGGGAGGAGTGTTTTGTTCTTGGGGGGACTCAGATTTCCCCTTGTGCTGAGTGCCGGAGCATGAACTGCCCAAATGTGACAGCATGCGCTTCCGGGTTTTCATTGACTGTTTAGCTTGACACATGTTTTGTTTTGAATCTGTCTTGTCTCCACCCCATTATGTAATTGGTTCCTTCCTAATGTCTCAGCTGTTCTTGTTTCCCTTTTTGATTAGTTTGTATATTTAAACTCCTATGTGTCTTTGTACCGTGCAACCTATTGTATGTTTCAGTGTGTTTATTGCCAGACCCATACTAAGCCTTTTGATCCTTGTTCCACGTTTCATGGTTATGATCCTATTTTGTTCTCATATTTCTCGATTCTTGTCTAAGCATAGTTTATATTGTTTGCTGTTTGCCTGCCCCCTCGCCTGTTTTGTGATTATGATATTGCCCTATATTTTGGATATTTCTGCCTGCATCTCTTCATTAAAAGCTTTAACTGCACTTGCATCCATCTTCAATCCCCATTATATGACAGTATCACAATCCACCTTTCAAAGAAGAATTTGAGAGCAGAAATATAGAGGCCATACTCCAAGATGCAAACCACTCATTGGTAATAAGAATCAGAAAGTCAGATTGAAATTCACAAAGAAACACTGAGATGAGCCACAAAAGTTTTGGACCATGATTAACCTACCAAAGTGAGGAAAGGCCAAAGTGTGGAGAAAGAAAGGATCTACTCATGATACAAAACATACAAGCTCATCTGTGAAACATGGTGGGGGTAGTATCATAGCTTGGGCTTATATAGCTGCTTCTGGAACAGGCTAACTAATCTTTATTGATGATGTAACTTCTTGTAACTTGATGATGATGGTAGCAGCAGAATGAATTCAGAAGTTTAGAGGAAAATGTTGTCAGCCAATTTACAAAGAAATATTTTTCAGATTTCTCATCCTTTTTGAAACGCATACAGATTTGTCTGGTGAACTATATAATCAATTATGTCATTAAGATACAGGCTCATAAAGAAATCTACAGGTTTCATTCCTTCAATATTCAGTTTCCATTCTCATTAGAAAACGGGTAAATCTCCCTCAAATCGGTTGTCTTTGATTTTCCAAACATTCCTGTTTTTATCCTGCCCTAGAGTTCTATCAGTTAGTTCATCATCAGACTCATTATTTCCAGAGTCACTACTGCTAGTGATTGCTGACCCTTCCTTATCTGGCTGTCATTCATCATCACTGCTGCTGTCTGTGTCCATGTCACTTGATTCATATGATGCCTCCTCCACCACATCCTATCACGTGATGCCCTCAAAGTGGCAAAACGCATTGTTTATTCAGTAAATGTATTCTAAGTTACAAGAATATAGCTTAAATATACTCTGTAACTGAATCAGTAACTAAAATAAATGTTAAAAAATATAGACTTAATTGTAGAACAATACTTGTTATTTTAAATATATCAAGGATGTATGATGTACAGTTTAGTGGACACATGGTTAATCATAAATTGCTGCTCACATAAAAAAAATCACATTTATATATGCATTTTTTTTCCTTAAATCTTATAATTATGACCATATTTTATTTACATGGAAATGTAGAATGACTGAACAAAAATAATGCGGCATTACCCATATCTGACCTTTTGTCCACCATCTTCGTTAAGGGTGTCTTTTTACACTTACAACTGGTTAGCCATAGGGGGAGACCTACAGTGTTATGAAGTTAAGTTTATTGAAAAGGTTACTACTGTGTCCAGGGTGTACCCTGCCTTGTGCCCGATGCTTCCTGGGATAGGCTCCAGGTTTCCTGGCTGGATAGACCCTGAAAAGGATAAAGCGGTATACAAGATGGATGGATGGATGGATGGATGGATGGAAAAGGTTACTATGCAACTATGGAAGGCACTTTTTTCAAAGTGGTTCTCACTGCAGAGCCAAATGGGTAGAGCTTGATGTCTAGCTCCCCTTCGCTGGACATCTAGCTCCAGCCATTAGGTTCTGCAGCACGTGCAGCACCACTTGGTAAGATGGCAGACAGTCACAGATAATATACTGTAATGGCATAATGTAATATATATTAACCTGCACAGAAGCATCAGACTATATATATATATATATATATATATATATATATATATATATATATATATATATATATATATATCTCCATCCATCCATCTTCTACCACTTACTCCTTTTCAGGGTCAGGGTGCCAGTCCATCACAGGGCACAATCACATACACACGCACTCACCCATTCATACACTACAGACACACCAATCCACCTACATGTCTTTGGACTGGGGGAGGAAACCGGAGTACCCAGAGGAAACCCCCGCAGCACAGGGAGAACATGCAAACTCCGCACACACAGAGCCACGGGAATCGAACCCACAACCCTGGCAGTGTGAGGCAAATGTGCTAACCACTAAGCCACCGTGCGCCATATATATATATATATATATATATATAAAAACATTAACCTGCATAGAAGCATGATACCCTTCTCTCTATTCAGAGATGCACAGTGTGCTGCAGGAAATACCACTGTGCCTACAGTAAATTGGTGTATATCCATTTGCATGAGGTACAAAATCATGTTTGAATTGCAGTTCATCAGGAAAGTGTGTGTGAATTATTCTACATTTCTTATACAGTTCAATTATTGTGTGTGTGTGATCATGTTTGAAAGTTATGAACCCTTCTGTTTTTTGCATGAAATTTAAAAGTAAAAACATATAATTTCATTTAATATTTCCTTGCATTGTGAAACCTTTGGAAAGTCTGAATCCTAAAGGTTCACATATTTCTGCACACAAGGATACTGCTGGCTCAAATTTAGCCTATTACCCAAAGACACTTAAAATTCAACATAGAAGCAAATACTCACATCTCCAAACCCAGTAGTCAGCTTCAGCCATTCTCTCGCTGCTCCTGGTCTCCCACCTCCGGGTGAACACCTCCCCCCATTGAGGCGGTAACGCCTCACCCATGACAATGCACCCAGCTCTCTTCCTGTGAATAGATAGCTTCATACATAATAGTTAGTTGTCTCATATATGTTTTCTTTGATCCATCTGCAATTACTCCAGTGGCAGTCCTTCATAAGGAACAGACACAGACATGGGTCGACCTGTAAGCATTTCATGCGGTGTTAAATACATATTGCTGTTAGCCTGCATGCGATAGGTCATTAGTGCAAGAGGTAGAGCATCTACCGAAATATGTTTAGTATCAGCACAAATTACGTTAACTTGAGATGGTATGCCAGATCTAGGACCTATCCCTGGTCAAGGAAAAAAAAAATTTTTTTGAGCACAAATATCACACTCAGTTTATCCTCCACCATTGCCTGTAAGTACAGAGATCATTCCTCTACCTTCCCCCTCGCACACTGGTTAAAATCATGGGCATCTGTAATACAGTGCAAAGTGCAGAAGGTACAATTAGAATTCAATTAACTATTTGCTCGGTATGTTAAAGTGGCGTTCCAATTTATTCTAAAACCTCACTGCATTCGCACAACTCCAAACCGATGACACAATCCATGGGCATAAACGTCAGTATTTATCTATATATTTATATATTAGCAATTCTACCCTTAACCAGGTTGCACTCTTTAGTGATAGCTTTTAATTCAGCCAATTTGGCAGATCAGGGTGCTCATAATGTTTGTGAAATTTCAGACTCGAAACTTCAGACTTTTAAGCTAGGGGAAATATGAATTTCGGCTAGGCAATCGTGAGTGTTCTCAGAGACTGGCTCCACAGAATTAATTAGGCAATACAACACTACAGTTGGTGTGTTAGGCACACTAATAGGTTTAAGAATTTCATTTTGGGTGGCACATAGATTAACCCCATATCCCCATATCCTGTTCTTTCAAAATAGAAATGACCTGGTGTGATGAATGTAAGATCGATGTGTGAGAGAGCAGTTTTCCCTGTGATCTGCACTAAGAGAGCATCTCCAGCCGCGGCATGCACCGTGCTGGCAATCCTTGTGCCACCAAATCCAACGTTTTCAATACATAAACTACAGCCCTGTAAGCGGCCCACACTCCTGAGCCGGGACCCCCCCAGCGGCGCCCCCCAGCCACATATAAGACAAAGTCTTTGTTGACGTTTGCCAGCCATAGTACAGGTGCAGAGCATAAGTCCATTCAATGTCAGGCTTGTCCAAAGAACACCCAGATCTCAGGATTTTGTCCTGTAGAGAGCAATCAGTGATCCACTGCAGACCATACTTGATAACGTCCAGGAACATTTGTTGTGCTTTTATGGGGCGGAGGATGACCCCAATCATGTCCTGTCGGCCTTGGGAGCGTGCAAGGGAGTCTATGACCATAGAGGAGTACACGGCAGGGGAACCCTCAGCCCCCGAAGGAGACGCTTCCAGGTGTACTACTGATCTAGGAATGTTAAGGAGAGTAACGGCCTCGAGCTCTCACATGCAGTCACTTGGAAAAAGCGTTGATCAATAATAATATCACGTGGAATGGAATGGGTTACAGTTGGGACATCATATATATATATATATATATATATATATATATATATATATATATATATATATATATATATATATATTATATACAACATACTATAAATAATGGAGCTGCTGGGATGACTAGTTAGTTGACTGTGCAACCTTTGTGTAAAATACCATCCTCTTCCAGCCTTAAACACTGGTTACTGGGTGGGTTGGTTGTATTGCGGAACTTATCGCAGTTGGTATTACAGCTTACGGTAATAATGCTAGACTAAGTGGGCATGTTCCTTCATCCTTTTCTGAGGATGGAGGATATTGTTTACAGGACACAGGATGACTATACTTCACTTTAGCTTAATACAGTGTACATGTTACTTGCCGTGCTTCAACCTTATGTAGCCCACAATGTGCCAGGTATGTTAGCGCGTCCAGGATGAGGGGTGGCATCATCACTGCCCACTTTGGAAACCGGAGACAGACAACTGGGAACACACAACTGCAAAACCCATCATTAAATGTTCAATTTATGCCCCAGATCTAGGCCTATTAAAACGGTGAATACTTATCAAGTGATTTACTGTACACTGATTTTAATAATGCAGAAAGCCATTCAAAAACAATTCAAAATGAGGAGTTCAGTTTTTAACGTTTTCAATGTATTAAGACTTCTGACGTTTACAGAGCACTCAAATTGTTCGATATAAACAAATCACAAGGCCCTGATTGTGTGGAATCTGTATTTTTTAATTTTAGCAGCTGATATTATTTCATCTCTTTTAACTTATCATTTTAATCTTTCATTAGACACCGGGGTTATACCAGAAATTTGGAAATCAGCTTTTTTCTTATTAAACCAGGGAAATCCCACTATATTAGATCATTACAGTCCAATCCCAAAGCCTCCTGTCCTATGCCCCTTTTAGAAAGCCATTTCTATGTTATCAGTTTGCAAAGACATATCAGTCTGCAAAAAGTCTAAGGTCATATAAACATATCAACACAACCGCTGTTTTGAAAGTCCTAAAGCAATGTCACGGTACCTTCTGCACTTCCCTGTCTGTCGATTTATAAAAGGCTTTCGGCACAGTGGATCAGGAAATATTGCTGCAGAGATTAAATAATGTTGGTCTATCAAATCATTTAAAAATTAATAAAGTAATCTCAGCTTCTCTAATCAAACGAATAACACCTCTCATAAAGGGGTCTTCCACTCTCATGTTTAGTTAATCTGTAAAAGAGTTCTAGTCTGTTGACTTTAAAAATACAAACCCAATTGGCAAAGATACATTCTTATCCCTTCCTGATTTTTATTCACCAGAAGGATATTGAGAAAGGAAAACAAAATTCCTTTAGTCTAGGACTATTTGTGGTGTACACTAACCTAACTTATTAATATCCCACCTGTGCTAAGGAGTGATAATCCCAATAATACAGAACTAATAAACAGAGTAAACGAGGTTGAGATCTAGATATGTATTTACAGTCCTCTAGTCACTTTTATCCCACTAATTTTTAATCGAAACAACCTAGTGAATTTGGTTTTATGTGTACAACAATAGTGTTTAGTCTAAATGGTAGACATGCATGCACCCCTTTGTCCCTTATTAACTTATAACCGTATCACACTCAAAATATCACTCAGACCCTCCATACATGACATTTAAATTTTGTTCACTTTATTTTAATATATCTAATTAGGAGTAATGTGAATATGTATTTAACTTAGTCTAAAATAAAATCATCTATGAGCTTTGTTTCAATTTACCACCAATTTGTTTCCTTGGCTGAGTGCCCATTTGTGAAAAGGCATAAGATTCCTTCTATAAATGTATCCATTTCATTTAAACTATATTTGACCATATTAAGGTAGTGTTAAATCTACTCAAGTCACAAACCACATTTCCCATCCTGTACTGCGGTCCACAAACATGGCTGCCATGGACTGCAATTCCCAGATTCAATTCAATTCAATTCAATTCAATTTTATTTGTATAGCGCTTTTTACAATAGACATTGTCTCAAAGCAGCTTTACAGAAATATCAACATGGTATACAGATATTAAAGGTGCGAATTTATCCCAACTGAGCAAGCCACTGAGTGGTGACGGTGGCAAGGAAAAACTCCCTAAGATGTTTTAAGAGGAAGAAACCTTGAGAGGAACCCGACTCAGAAGGGAACCCATCCTCATTTGGGTAACAACAGATAGTGTGAAAAAGTTCATTATGGATTTATATGATGTCTGTATGGCCTTAGGAGCAGCCGTAGTCCCAGCAGTCTGGAATTAGAGAAGATTTGAGCTCCATCCAGAGGCAGAAAGGATCTGGATCTCTAGTATCTCCATAAATTCATGTGGGGCTCGGCGAAAGGAGAGAGGGAGAAAAAAGATCATTATGACTGCGAAGTAGTAGAACAGAATCTAGTCAGGGTAGGCTTGAGTAAACAAATACGTTTTAAGCCTAGACTTAAACACTGAGACTGTGTCTGAGTCCCGAACACTAATAGGAAGACTGTTCCATAACTGTGGGGCTCTATAAGAGAAAGCTCTTCCCCCTGCTGTAGCCTTCACTATTCGAGGTACCGTCAAATAGCCTGCATCTTTTGATCTAAGTAGGCGTGGCGGATTATATAAAACCAAAAGGTCACTTAGATATTGTGGCGCGAGACCATTTAGTGCTTTATAGGTTAATAAAAGTATTTTATAGTTAATGCGAGATTTTACTGGGAGCCAATGCAGTATTGATAATATCGGTGTGATATGGTCGTACCTTCTAGTTCTAGTTAGGACTCTAGCAGCTGCATTCTGGACTAACTGGAGCTTATTTATATTCCTACTGGAACATCCAGACAGTAAGGCATTACAGTAATCTAATCTAGAGGTGACGAATGCATGAACTAGTATTTCCGCATCATGTAGTGACAATATGTTTCTTATTTTAGAAATATTTCTGAGATGAAAGAAGGCTATCCTAGTAATATTATCTACATGAGCATCAAATGATAGGCTGGAGTCAATAATCACTCCAAGGTCTTTAACTGCTGCACATGATGAAACAGAAAGACCATCCAGAGTAACCATGTGATCAGAAAGATTACTTCTAGCTACACGTGGGCCTAATAAAAGTATTTCTGTTTTATCAGAATTAAGTAGAAGGAAGTTAGTTAACATCCAATGTCTAATGTCCTTTACACAATCCTCAGCTTTACTAAGCTTCTGTCTGTCCTCTGGCATCGCTGAAACATACAACTGTGTATCATCAGCATAACAGTGGAAGCTAATTCCATGTTTACGAATAATTTGACCTAGGGGTAGCATATATAAAGTAAAGAGCAGTGGGCCTAAAACAGAACCCTGTGGAACTCCAAAAGTAACCTCAGTACGCATGGAGAATTCACCATTTACATCTACGAACTGATAACGATCGGTCAGATAAGACCTGAGCCAGGAGAGGACTGTTCCCTTAATACCAACAACATTTTCTAATCTATCAAGGAGAATAGTGTGATCTATAGTATCAAAAGCTGCACTAAGGTCGAGTAACACAAGCAGAGAGACACAACCCTGATCGTAGGTCAGTAGAAGGTCATTTACTACTTTAACTAATGCTGTCTCTGTGCTATGATGAGGTCTAAACCCTGACTGATACATTTCATGAATGTTATTCCTAAGTACGAGCATAACTGCTTTGCTACAACCTTTTCTAAAATCTTAGAGATGAAGGGGAGATTTGATATTGGTCTATAGCTGGACAATTGAGACGGGTCAAGATCAGGTTTTTTAATCAAGGGTTTAATAACTGCTAATTTAAGTGATTTAGATCACACACACCTGCATCCAGTTCACAGCTCAGTCACAGCTACCGTATAACGATTTATCAATTCACTTCACAGATTGTGCAGTATATGCTCCATTCCTCGAGTTTGTGACCACTGCTTTGTATTATTTAAATATTGCAACCCGTATACTTTGTATGACATATCCATAGCACACCGTATAGTGTGTGTGTATATATATATATATATATATATATATATATATATATATATATATATATATATATATATATATATATATATATACAACTACTTTATTCTATTCACCAATCTACGGTTCAGAAAAGAAACAAATCACTTCAAACTACACTGTTGTAAAGAGACTGTAATTAAACTAACTCACAAACTCACATCAGCACAACATGTCAGCAAAAGGAACCATTATGCAAGGCTGCCTAATCCAGATACTCGTACTCCCTGCAAAACCCAAATTCCACATTAGGTAATCACCACCTTATTCTAATGTTATGGACTCAGATATCACATCCGTAACAGGCGTACAACACCTTACAGAGAGTTTAAAATGTGTAGACTACTACTGCCATCTGATCTTACTAATTACTCATCACTGGACATAACCAGCATTTAAAGAGAAAATATGCAGAAATTATTCATCATAATTTTTTACAGGAATATGTTTAAGCATTTATATATATATATATATATATATATATATATATATATATATATATATATATATATATATATATATATTGAGTCACCTTGACTTTAATGTGTAGTGTGAAGTTTGATAACTAAAGGATTGGAAAAGGGGGAAGAAAAAAGAAATCTCTCGCACGCGCTCTCTCCCTCTCTCGCGCGCTCTGTGTATAGATGAACGTCATCATGGAATTCAAAACACTTTCATTCAGTTTCCAAACAGGGAATCACACGGAATTCAAATTGAAATTAAAAGAATGATTTGGAGCTCCGGCGCGCATGCTTCTGACCAGCCGTGTACACAATATGGAAATAAATATGGAACTGTATACAATCCGCTCACGGTCTCAATCCAGTCTGGTGTCATGCCAGGAGACTGAGGAGCCGGGCCGGACTGAGTCCCTCCCCCATAACTTAGAACACGCACAGTAACACCATAATACTAAACAAACAATAAACACACATAAAACTCTTTCAGGCGAACCACACAGACAGTTTTGCAAAACACCAATCATTTTTGAGTTATGACAACTTTAAATTAATTTCAACCAACGAACCACACTGAGTTGGAGAAGTCACCTTTTCCTCTACAGTCAAATGTATTCAATTAAAACTCATTTAATAATCTTTATAATAAACACAAGTTTTTAACTTGATTACTCATAAAAATCATGTTGTTCCAACTAGTTTTTCCACATTATTTAAAAGGAATTTAAGTGTTATGTACTTAATTACCATAATTATGAACACAATTTTTATAACTTACTAACTTCAAGTTGTATAACAATAGTTACTAAAATACTACAAATATTATACCTAACATCTCTGCAGGATTTATAGACAAGGCACTGAATGAAACGAGCAATATAGACAAAAAAGAAACACTCTGTGTCGACTACTTTTTATCTCCCATAGAACTATCCACATCCCAAAGGCTGCTGAAAGACCAAGCTAACTACAATTGAGCTATTGAGATTATAAGGCTGTATGTATAAATGACAAACCAAACCATGTATTCTATAATCTGGGCTAAGACCTCCTTTTAGGCCTACAGAAAACTATTCCTTTTTTTTTTTTTTTTTTTATCTCTCTGCTCACACGTCATCAAAGAGAAACCCTTTATTATAACTTAATTTATGGAATATAAATGAAAGGTCCAAATGGACTTTTTCCTCCACATTTCGAGCATCTGACTCACTCACTTCTCAACAATGGCTTCTGGGGCCTGAAAATGCACACTTTTTTCCACCTTCAGTCTTCCTCTTTCCCTGGATCACACAATCTGGGAATATGTTTTTATATATTACATATATATACGGGTCTAGAAGTTCTGATTTACACAACGGGCAATCAGGTAGATGTCTAAAATATTTACAATGTTCTTGACTGCTCCCCAATTTTTAAAACATTCATACAATAGTTACTGATACCAAAGTAATTATAATACAAACAGTCCCACCCGACTCACACAAAGTCTGTACCAAATTCAAAACATTCAATGAAAAAGCAGAAATATCTCACAACGTTCTGTGTTACCCATCTCAATCTGAAGAGCACACACACAGTGTGTTTTTTTTTTTTTCTTTTTTTTTCCTTTCACACAGAAGCAGGCCTGCACAGAAAAGAACACACACTCACTCACACTTATCTCCAAAACTAATTTTTGGAGTTTATCACACACGCATGCAAGCTCTCACACCAATATTATATTTACACACTGTTACACCTATTTATATTATCACACACGTTTGTTAATACACATTCATACACCGGGCACGCTTCTCTTGACGGGTCCTTTCCCCCGAGTTGCATGACCCGGACCTGGGCCCAGGATTTATACCCCTCTCTATCCAGACCTGAACTCAATCCAGCGGTATTAGGGGTCCCCCACCAATGCAGCCGCCACCTCGTGGCCGGTATCTGGGGTTTGAGGCAACATATCCACCTGCTTCCTATCCAGCCCTGGAATTTTTTAACCAGCGGTATTGCAGGACTTTCACGCACACAACACATGCAATTTCATTAAACAGTCTTATGAACCTTATTCATAGCCCTTATACAATTACAAAATTACTATCGGTTCACACTTCTCTTACCTCTTCTCACTCACTCAAGGTTCTTTTGGAGTCCAATTTAGTCTTTCTTCCCACCCCGGGGGCTTCCCAATCGTAACAACAGACCACTAAGACAGAGCTTTGAAATAACAGGCGTCTGCAATGCCTTCTTCCTACACGGCCTATCTGCTGCTTAGAGAGTGAAGTCCCACGGGAGAGATTACAGACATATAGATCTTAACCCAGTCCCATCTGGGGTGCCAAATGCTGGCTCAAATTTAGCCTATTACCCAAAGACACATAAAATTCAACATAGAAGCAAATACTCACATCTCCGAACCCAGTTGGAGATAGAAAAAAAGACACCAGCCGTGAGTGAGAAGAAGCAAGGGTCCAGATTTATTGGTTCCGTTCCACCACACGAGATCCACACCGATGAGAATTCTCAGAAGTGATCTGACACCCGGAGCTCAAGCTCCAGTATTTATACTGTATTTACACAGTAGATAACCAATATATTTAAGAAAGACTATGATATCAATACCAATAGGGTTAAAAAAGAGCTCATCTACATTACCATTATGTTTTGAAAGAGGACTTTCCAATTTACAATTATGTTTTTGAAAGAGGACTTTCCAAATACCATTAGGTTCGAAAGTGGAGAGAGACAAAACAATTTAGAGAGACCTTGGTCTCACTATTATCTCGCAGGGTGAGCTTGACTCAGCTACCCTTATAAATGGCTCCTCATGGTTTTCTCTTAAAATTAAGGCCTTCCTTGCAAGACAAGAATCTTCACCATCTGAATTATGAGTAAGTTACATTTTTCTGTATTTCTGGTTTATAATTTATTTTCATATTTGCTCTATATCTCTATTTTATATATAGTTATACTGCTTGCAAAATGGTTTACTGTACTTCCTACTTCATAATATCATTATATTACCCTTCTACTATCCTACATATCCTACTACTCTTTATTTTTATATATTTATATAGTATTTTATAAAGAGTATATATTTTATTATTATAAGATATTACCCTTATAATATCTTAATACTCCTTTTTATTATTCTTATAAAGTTATAATGTTATGTGTGTGTGAGAGAGAGAGACAGAGAGTGTGTGTGTGTGTGTGTGTGTGTTATGTCTACATGCCCGCCCTTGACTGTACGAGAGTGTGTGTGTATGTTTGCACTCCTCAGCTCTTATACTTCTTTTTTGACTTTTTGACTAATAAACCATAGTGTGTTACTCTTAAAAGATCTTAAAGTGTGAATCCAATTCGTCAATATCCGCCTAATACCGCTTCTGTGTGTCTAGGTGCCCGTTGTCATTTCTTCTTCTCTCCTTTACTGGATCTGGATCTGGACACTCACTATCAGCTCGCGCATCTCACTGCTGACATCATGGTGCTACTTAACGTTCTTCGCAGCACCCCCTCTGGAAATGGAAATGCGGTGTTCCCCCCCCACCCCCCGATACAGAATCCACCCCGTGAATGTGTGTATTGACGCCTCTACACAGACAGAACCTCCCTCCAGCTTTCAGTCTGAGGATGATGTCACCTTCTCTGATCTGGGCTCTGACCATTCTTCCCTCTTCTCACCTGTCAGTCCGCCCTACTCTCAGTGGTCTCCTTATTTCACCTTTGCTGACTATCCCATGTCCCCAGGACACACCCCATTTTCTTCCCCCTACCGCTCTCCTCAAGATTACACACCCACCAGTCCTGTGAATTTTCAATAAAATTACATTTTATACTCATACTAGCTCTCCCTCATGTTTATTTCATGTCATTTTTATCCACAACAATACTTAATGTATTAAGTAAATAATCCAAATATATTCAAACTATTTTTTAAATATGTTTTCTGTTTTTGAATTTTCTATTTCTATTGAGTTTTCTATTAATTGTGTCCCTGTTTATACCATGGTCTTGCCACAATTAATAAAGTTAAAGCTGTCATTGATTTTGGGAAGACACAGTCAGTGTCTGTCTATGTAAACTGACTGGAACTACCTGTGCAGTAAACTGTTTTAATGCACACCACCTTCCAGCCAATCAGAAGCCAGTATTGAGACTGACCATGTTATAATACTGTCACGATTTCCCCTCAAGATAAGCACTGTAGCATGCAGTGTGCTCAGAAAACCGAAGCACGTGCTCGATTTGCGAACTCTAAGCGCAAGCCCAAGCTCAAAGCGCGAGTGCACACTTTTGGGTTTTCAGTGACACTGACTTTGTTTACTGTCTACACGTGCATTTGTTATGGTTTATGTCCTGTCTCCACCCCCGCATGTGTGTCATCATTGTTCGCAGCTGTCTTGTTTCACCCGTTTAATTACGTTTGTTATTTATACCCCTCGTATATCTTGTATGTTGCGAAGTATTAAGTGTTGTCACCGTTACCAAGCGTTTGTACCTTGTTCCTCATTTTGTTTCATAGTCTTTGATTTTGTTTCTTGTTTCTCGTTACATGCTTTTGCCTTGCTTAGTTTATGCCTGTTTGCCAATTGCCCGAACCATTGCCTGTTTTTTGACCACACTATAGTCTCATCATTTGGATTTGTCTGTCTGCCTCTCTTTATATAAAAGCTCTTATCTGCACTTGCATCCGTCCTAACCTCCATTACTTGAATTACGTGATAAATACAATATGATAAACTTTGTTTTCTGCTTACATGTGACTGCTCCAGAAGTTATATTGTATAGTAATTAAATGTATTGCATTATTGTTTTATTATAGAAACATGGCAAATCAAATTTCACCTGGCCAATGTCCTTACTGAGAGACTGTGAGGTACAACATTTTTGCATGTAAACCATTATTATCAGCAGTGGAGTGTCATCAAATAATACAATCACAGTACACTACATACTGTATGTACAGTATATGGTCTTATTCCACTCTTAATTAACAGGGTGCACCACTTCATTTAACATGTTAATATAACATCAGAGTTTTGATTTTGTATTTCAGTATGCCCTGTATGTGACCATTCCAAAGCCCTTTGATTTTTCAGAAGTGAGTTTTTATCAAGTTATGGTTATTTGTTCAACAAAAAGGACTGAAAACACAGTTAAAATTTTATGATTAAGATTTGCAGTTGTCATATTTTATCAGTCTGACATGCCTGTAATCAGGGGTGGTTGTGCCATCAATTAGTACAGGCATTTCCTCTGGGAAGGTATGATAATGATAATTATACTTTGGATGAAGATACCCATTATGTGCATTCCCAGTATACAGGTCATTTGTAATGAATAAAAAATAATGCACACTGTAATTTTTTTTTTTTTTTACTGTTTTGACACTTTTTCTTCAAAATCAAGTCCAACAGTCAGTCACCAAACAAACAATCCAACTACAGTAGCTAAACCTTATGGAGGTCACCCCATCTGTATTACACGTCATGGAGGTCACCCCATCTGTGCCAGATGTCATGGAGGTCACCCCAACACAGAGAATCCATGTATGTACAGGGAATGTTTATGTATTGTTTGACTATTGTTTGTTTATGTAAGTACCTTTCCTGTTTTATGTAAGTACCTTTCCTGTTTTCCTTGCTTTAGTGTTTGAGCAGCACTTGACTAATTACATTATTATTGAAATGTCTTTTTGCACAAAGGGCTTGGCGGTGATGAAACAGATTCTGCTTGCCTGTGAGTGGGTGAACAGACCCCACTTTTCTGGGAAAGTTCACTTACCACAGATCATAAAGATGAATGAGGATGATGGCTTGTTGGCCATTACAATGCGGGTAAACCTGTTTATCAACAGCATTTTTTACAAAGGTGAACTGGACGAACTCAAAATCCGGGCTCCCTTCCGTTTCACCTTTGAGAGATTAGAGGACATGGAGTTTTTCATGCAGGAAATATACGATAAAAGAAATATGCGTGTGTCTTGCCTGTACAACCCTCACCTCTAACAAACTAATTATTGGGGTAGATCTGCATAAATATTGTTTTTTTTTTGGTAGTTTTAGGTTTTGTAAAATGTCTTGTTTTTGTAAAATATCTTAAAGTTTTGTGGAAAAAAATGTTTTTTAAATCTAAAATTTAATTTTGTATCTTAAATCTTATTATACATTTTTTCCTAGATTGAAGATTGATTTTTATGTTAGCTGTACATTTTGCTAATAAAGGTTAATAAAAATAAAATAAATTCAGCGACTCTTGAGGCCAGTGGAGTATGTGACTGTACATTAAGTAACATTCCCAGTCTACTACCAAATGTTTATGGAGTGGCTGCCTTGCTACCAGTCTCAGAGCACACTTGTCCTCGTTTTTTTCTTTAGTGTGACTCGTGGCTGGTTTCAAACTACTGGACAGGTTGCTTATTACCATCTGATTAAGACAACGTGGACTGAGTCCATCCAAAATTATATTCACATATTCGATCTAAATTATATTCACAACTGCACTGTTGTTGTACATGCATTCATTTTTCTTTCTTGAGGTGGAGACCCTAAGTGTACATTTAAAAGGAACAAATGAGATAAGAGTGTCATGTATCAACGAGGGAACTCTGGACTTCATTTCCCAGCAGCCACTGCACCATACTCATCAGTGTCACATGACCACCTGCACCTGATTTACGTTTCGGTTAATGAGCATACTAGTATATATGCCACTGTTTGCAATGCTTTCTTTGTCTCATGTAATTGTCTATCCTTGCTAGTATCTGCGCGGCGATGTTTAATTTTGCCACAGTATTTAGCCTTGTGTTACGGTGTCTTTGTTTTTGTGAAAGGAAATTCTCTTATATCATGTATTCTCATATTATGAACTGTTAAGACACCTTGGATACTGGGTTATAGTTTCTGTTTGTGTGTCTCTGTGCTATCAAATACCTATGATGAATGTATTCATTTAATTACCTCTTTGAATAAGCTGATCAACTGCCATCTTTCTATAGCTGACACATGTATTTTTTATTTCTTGAAAAGATTTATTTTCATAGTATGCTGTGTGTTTTGTCTATCTGTCTGGCACCTGTACCAGTAGAAACCGTCCGCGCACTGCTTCTTATCTATGTGTATAAATACTCTTGTTTTGCATTAATAAACTGGGATGTCTCTGCGAGCATGCATGTGTCAGTGTGTGGTCATTTTAGCCCCCCCGGCCTGAACACTCTACGGTAAACCACACTTTCTAGCTCATAGCAGCACAGAACTAAGAGTAAAGTTAATAGAAGTAATTGTAAAACAGGCTGAAAGGGCTGACGGAGATCTGAAGACATAATCTGAGATTCCTGAGATACTTGGAAATCTAACAATGTCTGTTTGTTTATTAAATGTTTGAAATCTGCCATTGCTTCTGCATCCATCTTTCAATCGTGACAAAGATAAGCAGAAAGGTGACGTTTTATTATTTTTTTTATCACACCTGCAAGGGCAACTCAGTTCCCACATTTAAAAGCAAAGAGCATATTAGAAGCATACTTTATTACATTAATTAATAACATATGATTGAGATAAATTCACAAATACCCTACATAGCCTTATTATGTTGGAAATAAAAGAAGGCGGGGTGCACAGATAGTGTAGTCATGCCGTTTGTCACAGAAACAATGCCAAAAAATCATGAAATCATGAAAAATGTTAAAGAAAGGTAAGGCAATATTAGCTATGTCTACATCTCCAGTTCCATGCAAGTCTTATGGTTATTTTGACCTAACCTTCGTGCATCAACAATAAAGATTTTTTTCCCCATTAAGTTAAAGTTTGATCTAACGAAGGGCTTGCATTAATGTTAAAACCAGTAGGTGGCAAAATGAGTGGCGCTTCACTAAATCCATAGAAGTGGAGCTAGATGTCCAGCGAGGGGGAGACAGACATCCAACTCCACATATTTGGCTCTGCATTGAACAGTGCCTCCTGTTTTCCAGGGATTTCAGGACAGTGTAACAGATATTGCATCATCAGGTAGGCATGGCCTATTTTGAGAATCTGCATAGGTCAACGATCATGCACAGTTTGGGAAGAAAAGCCATTTGCTGAAGATAGTTGTCTGTCCGTGATCACAGGGGTTTTACATTCATTCTTCAATTTCAAACACCTGTCCGTGACTGCAGGGGTTTCGTGCCCAAATAACCTTTTACAATCATACTGCTATAACTTCAGATGCCTGTCTGTGATCACAGGGCTTTCATGTTTGAAAAATATTATTGTTATGAAATGCTAGTTTCAATTAAATAAGCTCAAAGTCTTTCTGACTTTATATCAATTCTATCATGTGTGCTAATATGCAAGACTAAAAATCTGCAGTGAAACCTTAGTTCTTTTTAACCTCAGTATCATTTCTGCTCCTGTTGCCCCATTATAAAAAACAAACTCAAAATAATCCACATTTTCATACTCAAATTTATTTAGACAGAAAGAGCAAAGCTGACAGTTTGAAGAACCAGTTAATTCAGCATTTACAGGATATATAAAACCCCTAAAAAATAGTTAACGATATGATTGTTTCATCCTTCATCTTACATTGCGGATCCTGGGAATGCCCATGCAAAAAAGTATTCTGCGCATGTTCAATGACCTGTAATTTTTTTTGTAAGGGAGCGTCTTTGCCACACCTAGAGAAATGCCTGTTTTACATCGCGGTACTGAAACCCCTGGAATATAGTGAATGCTATGCAAGTATATAAATAAGACCAATGCATAGAATAGCATTTCTTTTAAATAGCTGTCTGTGACCACCATGCCTGAAAGGATTTAGATTCATGATTATGAAAATTTCACTATATCCATCCAAAAAATGTTTTGTCTCACTCTGTAGAGTAATTAGTGTCTACCACTCTAAGAGATACTTAGAGTGTTGTGAAAAAGTATTTCACATTTTCTGATTTCTTCTGTTTTTGTGTATATCTCATACTAAATAGTTTTAGATCTTCGACCGAAATACAACATAAAACAAAGGCAACCTGAGTTGACACACAATACAATTTTTTTTTTTTTTTTTTTAATTGAGCAAAAAAGTGATCCAATCACCCATGGGGAAAAAAATTAATTACCCCCGTAAACTTAAAATCTGGTTGTGCCACCTTCAGCAGCAATAACTACAACCAAACGTTTCTGATAACTGGAGATCAGTCTTTCATAGCACTGTAGTGGAATTTTGGCCCATTCTTCTTTGCAGAACTGCGTTAGATCAGCCACACTGGAGGGTTTTTGAGCAAGGTCCTGCCACAGCATCTCAACTGGTTCAAATCAGGACTTTGACTAGGCCACTCCACAGTGGTGGATTTACTCCTGTGCTTTGGATCATAGTCTTGCTGCATAATCCAGCTGTACTTGAGTTTCAACTTACAGACTGAAGACCAAACATTCTACCAGGATTTTCTGGTAGAGAGCCGAATTCATGTTTCCCTCAGTTATTGCAAGTTGCCTAGGCCCTGAAGCAGCAAAGCAAAGCAACAGGGGCAATGATGGCTTAGTGGTTATGGCACTGGGTTACTGATTGGAAGGTCAGGGGTTCAAGCTGCCACTGTTGGGCCCTCTCTGCTCCAGGGGTGCCATATCATGGCTGACCCTGCGCTCTGACCCCAGCTTCCTGACAGGCTGGGGTTTACGAAGAAAACAATTTCACTGTGCTCTACTGTATATGTGACCAATAAAGACTCATTATCATTACCATCACACTTCCACCACCATGCTTGGCTGTAGGTATGACGTTCTTTTTGTGGAATACTGTGTTTGGTATATGCCGGATGTAACGGGACAAACAGTATTGCAAACAGTTCCACTTTCAACTCATCAGTCCACAGAACATTCTGCCCAAAGGTGTGAGGATCATTAAGGTGTGTGTTGGCAAAATTCAGATTTAATGTTCTTCTGGGCTTCTTCTCGCCACTCTTCCATGGATGCCATTTTTGCCCAGTGCTGTTCTGATAGTGGAGTCATGAACAGTGACTTTTTGTGACTTCCTGGATGAATTGTTGCAGGAATTTTGGAAGGTCGACCACTTCTGGGAAGGTTCACTACTGTGCCAAGTTTTTCCATTTGGAGATAAGGGCTCTTACTGTGTTTCTTTGGAGTCCTAGAGCCTTTGAAATAGCCTTCCTCATCATATCTGGAATTTCTTTCAATTTTGGCATAGTGTGTTACTGGGTAAGACCTTTTAACCAACTTCATGCTGTTGAAAAAGCTCCATTTAAGTTTTAATTTGATTGAACAGGATTTGCAGTAATCAGGTCTGTTTGCATCTACTCCAGCTGAACCCCATTATGAATGGAGCCTCATAGATTTGGGGAAATAGTAACTATGGGGCAAATAAATTTTCACACAGGCCCAATTGGTATTGGATAATGTTTTTGCTTCAATAAATAACTATCAATTAAAAACATATTTTTTGTTTACTTAGGTTGCCTTTGTTTTATCTTAGATTTTGTTTTCATTTCTGACACTGTCACGAGGGAGACCTCAGAGAGTCCATGGAGGCGAATGCACATGCAGAACTTCTTTATTGAAGACAACACAGGGAACAGGCTTAAGGAAACAGACTTAAGCCCAAAGTATACTTTAATTTTTACACATACACTAGGAACAGCATACAGTATGTGTGACACAAATTTAGTCATCAGCAGAGTACATGCGTACTGTATGCGCACCGCCAGATTTTTCCAATCACGTGTACTTTGTATGCGCAAGGTCGCACATGCGCATTTAATGCTTTTGCACTATTTAGTTGCTCCACAAGCTGGCAACAGTGACCCAGGGCCATTGATTTTCAAGGTAGTCGAAGAAATAATGGAATAAACGGAAGAGACGGAAATGAGTGCAACTCAGAGCAACAATGGATGGCTACATGAATGAGAGATTGTGCAAGGAGATTAGAAAGTACCCACATTTGTATAAGTTGTGTTATGATTCTTCTTCACTGTCATTCTTCACACTAGAAGACCTGCTTTACTGCTCTGTGCTGACTCTTGTAGGCCAGGAGGAGTAGTGCATCTCCTGTGTACAAGTACATGTCAAATGGAGTATACTTTTGAAGGCTATGCGTACAACTGTGTGCATATGCTAGTGTACGTGTAAAAAAAATAAGCATACTTTTGGCTTTAAGGGACAAACATGAGGAATAGACACACTAAGAACCAGGATTAGAACTTAATAAACCAGAACTTAATAAACTAGAAAGTAAACACTAAGAAAAATGCTAAATAATCAAAAACATATTTTTTGTGCAAATAACAGAAACATAGCAAACATTAAAAAAACCCCAGAAACTCAAACATAACCTGACATGAGTTAATGCTCCAGCAACTAAGGAAGAAACACAGGGAACTTAAATAGAGCACTAAACAATCAGGGAAATAAGAAACACGTGAGTATGGCTACACAGAAAATGGAGGGAGACAACAAAGGAAGAAGTTCTACACACGGAAAATGGGTGCGCTCTACTGGTCCAAGATGTAACTACCCCTGGGAGGCCATGACAGAAACAATTTAGCATGAGATATACACAAAAACATCTGGGTTATGCACGTAAGTAGTTATATCATACACTTTCTGTCAAACTGTCAATCAAAGTGTTGTGTGTGATAATTTATGACCCTCTGTGCTTCCCTGACTGGCAGGTCTGTAGGGGTGGTGAGGGGGGTAACCCTATGGAGTTTATCAGCTGGTCAATCTGGCTCCTTTGTGTCTGGGGGTGTTGTGGAGAGGTGTGTGTTGGGGGGAATAGCCCCCCTCCCAACAAAAGGTGTTTATGTTAATGAGTTTGGTTTTTGGTGGGGTGAAATACGTCTGAAAAGAAATAATGTTTTTAATATGGGGCTGTGTTTGTGTTACTTTGTGGCGTTATTTCGTTTGTGTAAACACGCTGTTAGAAAAGCATGATGTTTGAATGTGTACATATATGAGTAGAATATTTGTTTTGTGAAATAAATGAAAACAAATGTTGATTATGTTTTTTAGGGATCCCGGTTTACCTTTGAATAAAAAGTTTAGGAGTTAAAGCGTCTTTTTTTTAAAAAAGAATCTGTTTAAAAAAGAATCTGTTTAAAATAATCGTTTGTATTACATACATTCTAAACACAAACCTTTAGGATGTAAAAAATGATCAAAAGAGCTGTTTAAAAAGAATCCGTATTACTAGGTTTCCAAAAAAAAAAACACATAAAAACTTTAGGAGGTAAAAATGGTTAAAAGAGCTGTTTAAAAAAAATAGCACCTATTACACGGCTTCTAAACAAAGATCCTTACGAGGTAAAAATGTTAAAGTGCTGGCTAAAAGAATCTCCGTAATGTTTAAACTAGGAGAGAAGTATTTTCCAGAGATGTCTTCCAGTCGCTGTGTTAAGCAGTAATGAAGTTAAACGGAGACGCCTCACTCTCGCTAAACCCCGCCCACACATACGCGTTTTCAGACACGCCTCTCACTCTCTCTCTAAACACACCCATTCACATGTTTTCATCGTAGCCAGTAAGTTCTGTCAAAATGTCAATCACGGCGGTAGAACTAGAGGGCTAATTTATGGCCTCGTCCTTGACAGGCCTGCGTTTCTCTAGGAGTGCTTAATTTATGGCTCTTTGTTTCTTCCTGACCAAAGAGTTTTTTTATGACTAGGGGGGTCGTGGTGTGATCCTACAGATTGTTTATGATAATGAGTGTCTGCGGGGGTGTTAATTGCTTTACGACACACCCTACAATAGGTATGCTTTATGTTTAAAAGTAGGGTCAGTTACGCAGAAGTCTCTAAGATCGCGGCCGTGTATCAGAGCGCTGTGTAATTTTAGGCGAATCGTCGATTCTCGTTTTAACTCACCGCTAAAGCTTTATATTTTATTTTTGAGAATACTTCAAAGAGGAGATGGCTGTCTGTCGTAACAGTAAGTGTTTTGTTTTTATTATTATTATTATTATTATAATTATTATTATTATTATTACACATAGTTAAGAATGTTTTTATTTATAAACGAATTTATGGGTTTATTGTGGTGAATAAAACAGGTATCTAACGCTACAGGTGATGATGATATTGTGTCTATCCCGGACATCGTAGACGAAATCAGGTTTCTGAACAAGGCAAGCGGTACGTGCGTTGTTATTCTTTATAATTGTTCGATCCTATGTATGATGTGTATGTGTTTAATGATTTTACTTCTTTTTTTCACAAAGGGTCGAACACAGAAGTCCCGCGAGTCAGGTTTGAAAACCCCGTGCTGGGTAAGATCTGTAATAACGAGATATTTATGTTATGTTTAAAAAGTGGTTTAAGATGTTTTCTTACGTATTGTGTTCGTTTGTTTACTGTTCAAGGATTGTCAAATCTTGTAGACAAGATCGCTGCACCCGAGTTCAAAAATAGTGCTGCGGTTTCCACTGAACGCGGTATACCAACGAGCTCTGGAAAAGCCAAGCGTAAAACAGTCGCTCAGGTCCACAGCGCGGGTGTCGCAACGTCTAAACGTAAACAATCAAGATCTCCCCCACGATCGACAGACGGTGTGTAGCATGTATTTTTATTTTTTTATTTTATTTTTTTAAAGAGTGTTTCATCATCCTAATTAGTGCCGGTATCCTAAGCAATGTTTTGTGTTTTTTTTCCCCAAACAGAGTCAGCTGTGAATGAACCGAGCACTATAGACTCTTGTTTGAACTGGAATCAGGAGCTGTTAGATTCGTGGGACGCATGTGTATTTACCCCGGTTCCCGGAGACGATCTGCCTTCAAACCAAGAAGCATTTGGTCGCGATGCTACTGATGTTATAGACAATAACAGAGACTCGGCGGAGGTGATACGAACCGGGTTCAAGGCCATCGAGGACCGTATTGCTGGTTTTGAAAAGACTTTTGCCAGCGTCACCGAGCGTCTGGACATTATAGAGAAGAATCAGCGTCTTTATAATCAAAGTCTTGTGGAAACTTTACAAAAACATACCATCACACATAAAGAAATCATAGCAAACCAGAGGCGTCGTATTGGGGGCATTCGTCGCGTTGATCACAATCAACACCTGACGGCGGAATTGTTAAAACAGTTTGTACAGTTAGTTAAAAACAAGAAACTCGGGTGAGTTGTACAATAAGTATTTTATACCCCTGTGTGTGTGTGTGTGTGTGTGTGTGTGGTGCGTTTATTTGCTGGTGTGTATCTGGTTTACTGTGTGTGATTTTTACTAGTTTTTGTTTCAATAATAAAAATGTCAAAGCGGTGTGGTGAAAACTCGTGTAATCTGGGAGCTGCAATTAAATTTAGAAGATGCGACGACGATGGTCTGTGTACTTTTGAACAGCGTTGCAATACAGAGACGTTACAGGGTTTAATTCGGACAATGGAGGATCTGAATAGACAGCAGTCTACCACCGATACTTTGTTGGACTTATTAAACATTGTTAGATCAATGGCTGAGGTTCAAACAGAGCCGCTGCCTAATTCGTTGTTAGACATCGGTTCAAATTCGTTGTTAGACAGCGATTCAAATTCACAGCAGGTGGGGTGCGGGTCGGACAGTCAATCGTTTAATCCTTCGGAACCAAATTTTGGGTTATCCGAAGCCGCTATTGAGTCTATCGTAAGAGAGGGTGGGTCTGTTGGTGATTATACGGTGGTACCAAGACGCAGATTTAATGGTTTGGAGATACGGCGTCGTATAAACATGCGTGTGATAACCGCTCCAGACCTGGCAGCGTACGCTATATTTCTGCATGATATCATGTCTGAAATAGTGTCGTTTTCCAGACTGCTGGCCGGCGATGGGGGCTTAATCAACATTACCTTGAGAGGCCCTAGTCTACCCTCTGACGTTAACGCTGTCTTGTCACCTGATAACGATTACGATTTGCACATATTCACACAACAACTAGAGAACATTATGCAGAGTAATTCTGACGTACGGGCTGATGAATGTCTAGATCTGTACGTGTCTATAGCTCGCGGTAAACACGGTGGCGCTTATCGAAAGATACGTGATTTAGCTCATAACGAGGTGATTGCCAGAAACAGAATGAATCTGTTCTGTCCCAACAACATATCTAACAATCTGTGTTTTGCGATCTGTCTGTCCCATTTTCTACAACCGCATACGCCATGTAGTGAACTCGAGTCGTTAGCAGCGTCTCTACAGAAAACTGCAGGGTATTCGGTACAACAAAAGATAGGGTTTAATGACATCACACAATTTGAACGGTTGTTACATGTTAAAATAGTGGTGTTCCATAGGACATGTTCTGGTCTGTTGGAACACTTTACGAACAATGACGAGCCTCATAATAAGACCGTGTTCTTGTATTTACACAACGAACATTATTTCTTGATTAAGAACCTAAAAGCATTCATCGGTACACCATACGTGTGCGAATACTGCTATCGTGGTTTTACTAGCCGCAGAGACCACAGGTGTAAATACGTTTGCGATGTATGTAATGCACCTGATTGTCATAAATACGCTGGCAAAACGAGGCAATGTCACGATTGTTTGCGGTACTGCAGATCAACCTACTGTTACAACGCACATAAACAAACGCAAACAGGACAACAGTACGCTCAGTGTGATGTCACTAAATACTGTCAGAAATGTAATAGGCGATATCACGTCAACGGAGCAGTACCAAAAAAACATGTGTGCCCTGCAGAACACTGTATCCATTGTAAAGCTGAGTTGGTTAATGACGGAGTACACCAATGTTTCATACAGCCTATAAAAATGGAACCACCTAGCGACAAATACATTTATTATGATTTTGAGACACAACACACGGACGGTAAACACGTGGCAAATTTCGTATGCGCCATTACATTTAAAGGGGAAGAGTTCACAGCCGCTGGTACAGACTGTATAGATCAACTTGTTAAAAAGTTTAGACAGCCTCATTATCAGAATTACACATGGGTTGCACACAACGCTTCAGGGTTTGACAATTTTATACTATTGGAATATTTTGCAAAAGCAGGGCTAACACTCCAAATTACTATGCAAGGCTGTCGGATCATCTTAATGTATGATAAGACATTCAAGCAACGTTTCATCGATAGCTACTCTTTCATCCCTATGCGTCTGTCCATGACATCCGCCGCGTTAAATCTAACCTGTGCTGAGAAAGGTCATTCTCCACATCTGTTCAATAGAACCGAAAATGAAGACTACGTAGGCCCATACCCTGATAAGCATTTCTACGGCTATGAGACAATGTCTGACAAAGAGAGGGCTCTGTTTGATGAGTGGTATGTTACGGTGTCGGGTAAGGTTTTTGATTTAAAAAAAGAGCTCGCCATGTACGGCAAGAACGATGTCGTTTTGCTCCGTGAGGCATGCATGAAGTACCGTGACGAATTCATACAATGTACCAAACTCGACCCATTCAGATACACCACTTTAGCAGCGTGCTGCATGGCCGTGTATAAAACCCACTACCTACCAAAAGACACACTAGCTCTGACCCATAACAATGCATACACAAATCAGAACAAGACATATTCAGCCGTTTCCATTGAATGGCTTGAATATGTCAAAACAACACGAGGCGTGAACATTCAGCACGCTTTAAATCATGGAGAGATGGTGATTGGAAAATATCATCTCGATGGTTATTATGAAAAGGATGGTGTCAAATATGGTTTCGAATTCAACGGATGCATGTTTCACGGGCATGAATGTCGTTATAACCCAAACCATTTACATCCGTTATCAAAAGTGCCCTACGGTTTGCTCAGAAGACAGTTTGATGATAAGGTCGAAATTTTGGAAAAGGCGTATGGTCTCGATGTTGAGGTGATGTGGGAATGTGATTGGAATAACGCTAAACAGAACGATGTCGCTGTAATGGCGTTTATGTCCACTTACATACATCCTGAACGATTGAAACCACGCAACGCGCTATTCGGTGGTCGTACTAACGCGTACAAATTGTATCACAAAGCCCACAATAGTGAAAAAATACGATATGTCGACTTTACAAGTTTGTACCCCTTTTGCCAGGCCAAAAAATGTTACCCCATAGGACATCCACAAATAATTTTCAAGGATTTTGAACCTCTTGAAAATTATTATGGGTTTGTCAAGGCTACAGTACTGCCACCGCGAAAACTGCTTCACCCCGTCCTTCCCTATAGGACCGGTGGTAAGCTTATGTTTCCACTTTGTCGTACATGCGCCGAACATCAGAATCAGACAGACCCGTGTGGTCATACTGATGAGGAAAGAGCTATTTCAGGGTGTTGGGTCAGCATAGAGCTGTTGAAAGGTGTGGAAAAGGGTTATATTGTAACGAACGTGGACGAGGTGTGGCATTTTCCACAACGGTCAGAAACTTTGTTTTGTGATTATGTTAAAACATTTTTACAATATAAACAAGAGGCCAGCGGTTTCCCCGCACACGTTATGACAGACGCAGACAAGGAATCCTACATCTCAGACTACTTTGAGAAAGAGGGGATTAAGATGGACGCCGGTAAGATAAGTCGCAATCCAGCACGGCGTTCTATTAACAAACTTCTGCTGAACTCACTTTGGGGTCGTTTCTCCATGCGTGAAAACTTGCCGTGTACAGAGTTAATTTCGGATCCGGAACAATTTACACAGCACATATTCGGTGACGGGTATGATGTTAAACACTTTTCCTTCGTTTCAGACAGCGTGGCTCTAATTCAGTGGTGTTATGCGGATGGGAAAGGGGGGCAGACTCGCGACATCAACATCTTTCTTGGGGCTTTCACAACAGCTCATGCCCGTCTAGAACTTTACGAATTAATGGACAAATTGGGTGACAGGCTGTTGTACAGTGACACAGACAGTGTGATCTTTACATCTAGAGAGGGCGACTGGGAACCTCCGTTGGGCCCCTATCTCGGTAATTTAACTGACGAGGTTGGAGCTGGTGATCATATTGTAGAATTTTGTTCAGGCGGCCCGAAAACATACGGCTACCGCACTGCGAAGGGTAAGGTTTGCATGAAAGCCAAAGGTGTCACGCTCAACGCAGTAAATTCAAAAGCCATTAGATTAGACACCCTGATTGGACTTGTCGATCACTACGTCGTGGGGGAGGATAATAGTCGTCATATACTGGCATACACAGATACCATTGTACGTAATAAAAAACAATTCACACTACACAACAGGTCAGTTGTTAAAAAGTTTAAGGTTGTGTACAACAAACGCGTACTGCTCCCAGATTTCACAACGATCCCATATGGCTTCTGACAATCTCTTTGGACATAGGGGTGTGCGAGACACAGAGGGGTTTGATTTCCGATTACATCACCCTTTCTCGTGTGTGATAAGCGGTCCTTCAAACTCGGGGAAGTCATATTTTGTAAAAATGTTGTTGCAAAATGCTGTACATTTGATTTCTAAAAAAATTGAAAATATTGTGTATATTTATGATTGTTGGCAACCGTTGTATGATGAATTGTTGAAAATGTACAAAATAAAATTTGTTGAAGGATTACCACAGACTCTGAATGATGATGCTCTGTTTCCGGCCAACGCTGTTAATTTGTTAATCCTCGATGATCTGATGAAAGAGGCCAGCGGGAGCAACGAAGTGGAGAAGGTCTTTACCCAATATGTACATCATAGAAATCTTAGCGCTATTTATATTGTGCAGAATTTATTTTGCCAAGGGAAATCCAGTAGGACCATCAGTTTAAACACAAATTATCTAATGTTGTTTAAAAATCCCCGAGATGCTAATCAAGTAGTGTTCTAGGAAGACAAATGTATCCCGGCAACACAAAATTTTTTATGGAATGTTATCGAGACGCAACCAGCAAGCCTTTCGGGTATCTGCTGATTGATTATAAAACAAAAACTCCCGAACACTATCGGCTCAGAACAGATTTACTTGCGCCACACCCTGTGGTATATCTCCAGAAAAGAAGATAGCGATATGTATGCCAGACTTTGTAGAAACCTGCCGCTTTTAAAAATATTATTAAAAGCGTCACCCAAACAAAGACGGATTATTTTACAAACTGCCACAGACGAGCTCATTGCGACATTGTGTGAAGTAGCTCTTAACGTTCTCTACGGCAATATACCTCTCACATCTCAACAATACCAGAAGCTCAGAAAAAGGAAAAGCGTGATCAAATTTGTAGCGGATAAGACTGTTGGTGTTAAAAGAAAGAGACGTGTGATAAATCAACAGGGGGGGCTTTCTTCTACCGCTCTTAAGCGTGGCTATCCCTTTCATCTCCAGCCTGATTGCATCTAGATAACAGAGGGAATGGAGCACGCAGAGAAAATGTTTTTAGTCCCGCAGCACCAGTTGGACAAACTAAAGACCGGGACAGCACGCGAATCTATTCAACAAATCGTGGAGAATGATTTGGACATTGCTATAAGAAATATCTTGCACCGCTCTGACTTGGACAGTTATGAAAAAGCGAAGCTGTACACAAACGTTTTACAGCGCTTTTTAACAGTCGCTAGACAAGGGGACCGTGAAATCAGCACATTAACATTGACGACTATGCAGACTGAGCATCCTGAACAAGAAAAGCCGTCTGCGCCACCCGGCGTAAACCACCAGGACGGTTTAGATAACGTAGCGGCGGATATTTTGAAGAATATTCCGCAGAGGAGTGTAAAAAACGATCGCTACATTTTAGATAAGATGTCTAAAATGAAAGATGTCACATCTTGGGACGATTCGGGGGAGTTTGTGTTTAAGGGTAGAACTATTCCCGGCTCACATATGCTCGATTTAGTTAAAGGCATCACGGCTCCGCAAAAGATTTCCGATGCCCGAAGACCTGTCGGCTGGCTCGAATTTCTGGAGGCTTTTGCTACTTTAAACATACCATACTCAACGGTGCCAAACCATTCTGTCAGACACGCAATTAAATCTTTCAAAACCAAATCGACTTCGCCTATAACCAATTCGTCTAAGAGGCGTAAAAAGCAGAAAATACTTCCGAGCACACCATCAGCAAAATCAAATTATTCAGATGGCCCTGTATTCAAATCACCCACTCTTGACACGAGTCAGTGGCTACGTTTTTAAACCATGAGTTTTCTTTTGTTTATGATCTTGTTATTATCTGTATTGCTGTATGTGGTGTTTGTATAACAATAATAATAATGATGTTAATAATAATAATAATAAAGAGTCAAAAAAGAAGAAGAAATCTCTTTTCTTTGTTTTTATTGAAAATATCTAGTGTTAGACATAAACATTTCACCTGTCTGAACACAACGAATACATTTGAAAACATTTTCATTACAAAGACCTTTTTTTAGTTTTAGTTTTTTCATAAATGCTGACACCATCTTGTCGTTTTTAATAAAATCGCCGGTATACATCTTCAGCACTCGGTCATAATCATGTCCCTTCACCATGTGATAGAGAAAAAACACACAATGCTGCCCGCAGGTCTCTGATGAAAAATCTTGGACTTGTACTGCTGAATGTTGAATCACTCTAGAATTTCGGTTTAAAAAGTTTTTGATATTCTGTGGAAAACGATTGTCATCTGGTTTATTACCAAAGCTGTCAAAAAAACAACCCACGCCGACCTCGTTTATGTAGATGGCTAGCCAGTGTTCACCCGGGAGTCCTGAAGGATGCGTGTTGATTATCACCATGGATGGTAATTTTCTCAAGGGGGCTTTTGGTAGGTGGTCACACGGTAGTACGCCGAGAAAATGGGTGTTACATGAGATCTTATCCATTATTGCCGTAAGCTGGATGGTGTCCATTCTGCCTATTAATAGTAATCAACCAGGATCTGTCTGCGATTTGACACTTCGATGATGCTGTCAAATATGGCATAAACGATTAAGTTGATCGTTCGGGGTAGAGGTTGTCTAAAACGTGCTTCTAGCCTAATGTTCCCAGACTTGATAAGCGACACGTGTTGACTGCAGTCTTCGTCCGGCGTGAGATTAAACGCATAAAGGGTATACCCATGCAGAAAATCCTCCCTATCAATAGCTAGAGGTTGATTTTTAAGATGCTTTCCAGAAGCCAACGCTAACTGGTAAAATTCGCATACCGCAGAGCCACTTCCATATTCAGGCTGCAGAGGTTTAGCGGGGTGCTGTTGGCCGTCCAGATAAACTGCCAAAAATTCTAGGTCATAGTTTTTAAAGGCGAACGGATTTTTATCATACGAGCCTGTAAACGCATCATTATCAACCATAGCCAGAACAACGGATTTTGGTAGAGTTCCTAAGAACAAGTTTTCTTGATTACAAACACGTGAGCCTACAGGGATTGAGAAGTTTTTCACACACACCCTGTCGATGGGGTATTTGGCTGGCGTCGAGAGCAATGCTTGCGCGTGCCCCAATCTCACACCTGGTGATACCGACACTTTTTTCACAAACAGTGAAGCTGACACGATGTTTAGTTTATAGGCCACAGCGTCGTTCCTCATCAAACAGAATTCATCTTTCGCCCTCGTCATGCGAATTTTAATGTCCACGCCGTTAAGCATTAGTTTTTCTTGAAAGGATATGTCACTGTGAATGGGGGCCAGTAGTTCAACAACGTTGCTGGCGTTGGTAAATGCAGCTCGTTTGGTCAAACCTCTATTACCACCAGCGGGGTCCGTTACGTCCATGTGACCGGCCGTGTCTTTGTAAAAGAGCCCCGCTGAGAACAGCGTTTCAAGAGCGTCTTTTCCATAATTGGTGAGACACTCTATTATGCATCGATAAGGATATGTGTTGGAACTTTGTGATATGAGACGGTCTCCAAGCGACACGTCCACTTGTGAAAATATCGTAGATCCGGCATAGTTAATAAGCCCCACGGGGGCTCCGTCTGCTATGTCTGTGCCGTCTGCGTTAGTGATTTTGAGACGCAAAAAAACCAGGGTGTTGTTTAGGTCCACATAATCCTCTCCAGTCCCCGCTATAAAAAACTCCAGAGGTGATGTTTCTGATATTGCTGACAACGGTGGTACTTCTATATATGTATTTTTTTCAATAACGGTCTGTGTTAATGGTACTGTGAATAGGTCCAGCTCGGTTTTTAAACATTCTTCTGACATATTGTGTAGTAAAGACATGGTCTAAAATATTGTTTTAACGCAGGTCTTTGGTCTTTTTGCTGTAGAGCTGGTTGGCGTCTTCTTGTGCTTGCGTTTTACAACTGACGATTTCTTGGTGTTATGTTTTCTTTTCTTCGTCGTTTGGCCACTCCTCCGAGTCCCTGGCGGTTTAGATGTTCTACTGCGAGCCATCACCATTAGTCCGGATCCATCTTGAGTGTTTTTATTGTTGTTGTTATTATTATTAAACGTATGCGATAATGTATTGCTAACAACATCGCTTAGTATGTTTTTTGCTGCTGATTTAAGATGTGGTTTGGCTATGCTAAAACCGCGTTTTAGCAAAGGAATGGCCATTCTAAAGAGACCTCTAAACACACCCCCTAACCCGGCTCCGTACATAACTCCGCCCCCTGCATAACCGGGGAGCCCATTCCCCGCTTGATTCTGGTAATATTGGACATAACGCAAAGGGTCTGTGTGGTGATTGTTGAAATATGCCATTATGATTATTTTTTAAACAAATTGTTTCACAGGCCTAAAATGCAGCTTGGCACACACCTTCCCGTAACTGAAGCGCACGTCTCGATTTTGATCGTCTTTCACCTGTATGGTTATCTCACTGACGGACGATTTATTAACCGATACGTAGTGTGGGGTGTCGTATCTAACACTAACATTCTTGTGGTTCTCCCCCTCTATATGTACACATCTCAGTAGCGGCACGTAGAAATCCCCCACGGTCTGGTATTCTATGATATCGGTATAAATATACATACTGTAAAACCCCGCGTTAATATCAGCCTGAAAAGGTGCATAAGTCATGCCAGATCTTTCAACAGCATGGTCCGTAGTTTCAATAGCAACTCCCGGTTTTAATCCTAAAATGTTGGCCACCTTTCCATAAAATGTCAGCGATGTCTTCGGGGGGCCTTTGAGAAAAATTTTATTTTTAACATGGTCATAGCCGAGACTCGCACGTTGTGTGAGAGTCGCGTTGATCTCCCTGATCAAAAAAACGACGTCGTCATAATATCCAGTCTTTAACCTGTAAGATGCGTTTGATATATTGCCTTCAATATTATATTCGGTGACCCGATTCTCAGTCTTCGTTGTTTCACCATAGTTGAAAATGAACGTAGCATCTTCCTCATTAAATGTGTACCACGACAGCGGATATTCAAATTCGATTAACCCGACTTGCCATTCTCCTTTTAGATTGATAGTTTTTGATAATCGAGTTGGTATAACACGAGATACTATTTTCCGGAT